>NC_134706.1:47051196-47178696 GCF_043290135.1 Rhipicephalus microplus
GCGCTGTTTAAATATATCTTCAAATGCCTAGTTTCGCGTGCGCCTTCACGTAACAATATGCACTACTTTTCGTTTTGCTATTTGTTTTTTTCAAATATATGACCGGCATGTCTTAAATATGACAACGAGTGTTGAGGCTATTAGACTAAGTTAAGTGACATCCGCCATCAGTGCCCGTTCCGAAAAGTAAGCAGATTGCAGTGTGAGGGAATGTATGTTGTGTGCCGACGTAGACCCACACTGGCAGTCTGGCCCAGGCACGCATGCTAGGCTGGCGAGGGAGAAATTTTACGCAAGAGCTGTCAGCTGTTTCCCACTAGGCACATCTGATGGAAATGCCAAGTGAATTCCGCATTCATTTTATCTGGCTGACATTGATACGTACATAGAGATAATGACTAGAACGGAAGCGCAAATATAATGCAGTGCCCGCCAACGTGCCTTACTTCGCGTCTGTAAATAAGCATTGTGGGCTCCGTCTTCTCTTTCCGTGTCCTTGTGTTTTCCTCTATTCGTCTTCAACACGTAGTTTTTCACGTGCTGGAGAGCTTGGTTCAGAAAGAATAAACGAGGAAGTACAAGAGCGGAAACCAAAAGTTATAGGAAACCAACCGTAGAGAAAAAAAAAGAAAAAATGGCTAGAAAGTAAAGTTTATTCATTCATTCATTCATACATGAGAGTTTTGGTTATAAAAAAAACACATCCGCTCCCACGCACCAAATTTACGAATATTGTTTGGGTTTTTGATGTACATCTCGCTTCGCCCACATTTTATAATTTCCAGTTTTTTGTTTCCTTTCTTTAATGTATCGTTTGGCGGTAAAAAGAAAAAAATCGTTGAAGCCCTGTATTTTGAGGAAGTGGCAATACTAATGAACGATGCTTGTAAATAGTGTTTGCAAGCAGGCTAAAAAGCAAAAAAGAAGGATGACATTTTTGAGGAAGACAGTCAGCGATTGAGAGTGTAAAAAGAGAAAGATTTTTAGAAATTATGGGATGAGGTGAAAGTAAATACTGAGACGCAAAAGACAGTTCTCCTGACTCTTGTGTCAACCTTAACATCCAGCTCACTGATCGGCTGACCAGGCATAATATTTCTTGCTTTCCGGCTTTCTTTATCGCAATTCCCATTCTCCTTCCTTACTTTCCTCTATCGTTTTTTTTTTTTGTTTTCTCCCATCCCTTTTTCCTTTGTTCTCATTCCAAAACTGGTAAGGTTATTTGATGGTAGCGCCGCAAAGCCACATCAACATCTTACCATGCATTTCGCTTCAACAGTTCGCAAAGAAAAATTCAGCCAGTCCCGAACCGGAAAAACAGTGCTAACTGTGGTGCAGAGCTGAAGATTCGCCTGCCTCTGGCGCTCGGCTTATGCTCAATTTAAAAGGTATACTCTGTGTGCAACGTCATAGCCGAGAACACGGGCCTCTGTTACATCAAGATCCTGACTGCCAACCTGTATGTACAAGAACAACGTTTGTTCTTGCTGCTATAGTTGCCTTTATTGCAATTCCGGCCAACATATTTGTGGTTAGCCATGTTCACCGTTGTATTTGAACAGCTCTTAGAGGGAGCAAGTCCGAACAAAATAGATGATGACGTGGGTGTCAGTGAACACTACCGCAACCTCAATCTATATTAGGGGACACTAGTTTTTAATTAAGTTATAAGTACAACTCACCTACGGTTGATAGTACGTCGTATGCAGAACATTGTACAAGCTGTCCAAATGACCTCCGAAGTATATATCTACAGTGACGGCACTCCTTGAAACCGTGCATGATTTTGCTGCTGCTATTGATGCTCAATCTCAAATAGACGTGATTTTTTTGGATTTCCAAAAAGCTTTTGATTGTGTTTCGCATTCAAAACTAATAATAAAGGTTAGGGCAATTCTAAAGAATACTGCATTAGTATCGTGGATAGAGGCCTACTTGCGCCACAGACAGCAATGTGTTTCAATTGATAATGTTTGCTCAACTCCTGCAGCTGTCGGGTCGGGCGTTCCACAAGGGTCGGTGTTGGGGCCGTTATTCTTCCTAATATTTATAAATGACATAGTTGACCAGGTACCGGTCAAAATTAAACTATTCGCAGATGACTGCGTAATTTATCACAGAATTGACAACCTTCATGACCACGTCCAACTAAAAGAAGCTCTTCAGCACGTTGAGAAATGGTGTGAAACCTGGCAAATGAAAATTAACCCCCAAAAGACCGTTCTCATGAGGATAACTAGAAAGAATTCACCGCTACAGCTTAGCTACAGCTTAAATGGAAGCGTATTATCCAAAGTAAAATCTTTTAAATACCTAGGTGTCATACTCACATCGGATCTTCGGTGGAATGAGCACATTTCTTACATAAGGAAAAAAGCAGTAACTAAACTAGGATACTTAAGACGAACTTTGCGCCAAGCTCCTCAAGATATGAAGCTATTAGCCTATAAAACGTTTATCCGACCAATAATCGAATACGCATCGATAGTATGGGACCCTCACACGAAAAGGAACATTGTCCACTTGGAAAGTGTTCAAAGAAAATCGGTACGCTTTATTTTTAATATGTACAGCTGGCGGACATCGGCAAGTACGTTAGTGGAAAGGGCTGAATTGGAACCCCTGGAATTACGACGCCACACGGAAAGACTAGGGTACCTATACAAAATTTATCATAATAAAATAGGAATAGAAAGGGATCATTTCATTCAACCTGTAAGTAAGCGAATCACACGTTCTCATCACTCAAAAAAACTACGAGACTATAACTGCCGAACAGATGTATTTCACAACACATTTTTCCCACGAACAGTAAGGGAATGGAACGAGCTCCCAGCCGATGTCGTGGAACGCATGACCACAGCAGATTTCATTTCAACACTTCAGGCTCATTTGACGACTGTGTAAATGTACGAGTTTACTAATCTTCTTTGTATATGTTCACTTGTGTGTTTCTACTTTTATGTATCGTCACCTTATATGTAAGGAAATACATATATTCTTTTATTCCATGTATGTATTACTGGCATTTAGAATATAATGGTTACAGTGTAGTTACCCACTGCTGTGATGATCGATATAACTGATGATATTATTGCTGTAGAAGAGTACCTAGTGTGAAGCATGCCGTTATCGCTTTCTTTTGCGCAGTATGTATATATATCATCTTTGTATTCCCACTCCTGCTTACAGCCTTTCTTAGGCTAGCAGTATTTTGCAAATAAATAAATAAATAAATATCAACCCACGTACAGAAACGGAAATGATGTAGACACTTTCCAACATCAATATCAACGATTAGCGGCGTGAACTATATAATGACATAAAGTGATTCCTCTTTCCTTTTGCTGTGTGTTTCGTGGCGCTAAAAAATTAACCAATCGATAGCAAATTTCAGGTTCAAGAAGGATGACATTTAGTACGCGCTATGTGGCAATGCGGTCACCGAAAAGAGCACTGCTCCTGTGACTCATCACGAGCTGCACAACTTTTTTGCTCAATCTTGACAAAAGTTAATAACACCAGCACGAAGTGCTTTCGACGAGGCCAGCGAGTTTGCTTTGGTGTTTTCACAAGTTGGTAATTTACGCGGTGGTCTTGATTAAGCAAGTCAGTGCCATTTTATTTTGTGACTCGAAGGTCAAAGCACGAAATGGCTGCCAGAAAATAAGCAAATGCGAAAAATTAGCCCCGTATCTGCATGTTATCTGCAAACGTCGTCGAAAGACGATAGTCTTGCATGTGGAGAGAGTGAAAAAAAAAACATTTATTTGATGTTCAGTGCAAGAAAATTGGTGAATGGTATTCCGGAGGCGGTGCGTCGGAGTGCCTCTAGCATGCAGCTGAGGCGAACGAGCACATCAAGTGACGTCACACGTGAGACATGAGCGTCATCTGGCAGTTTTTTTTTTTTGAAAACGAAGCGCGTGGCTCTAAGACAGGCGTGCGTGGCCGTCTCGTGGGTGATAAGGTGTAAAACGCTAGGCGACGGGTAGGTACCACCACCGTCTCGTCTTAGCAAAGCGTTGGAAACACTCCCCACTCCGTGCAAGCGTTGCATGGTCAGCGCAGCGTGATGAGTGCTGCGGTCCTTAAAATGACTTATGTATGTCTTTTTTAGTAAAAGACGAACATGCAGAATTTATACGTGTTGTTATGGTGCCTCAGACATGCGCAATAATTGCTTTTTAAGTGACAATTGCACAAACATGAACGCTCAACCTTGATCAACCTTGGTGGGCGCTACGGATGGGGTCGGCCGTTTCAAATACCCAGTGCCGTTAGAAGTGGACAAACAAACAAATGTATGGACAGACAGACCGAAAATTTCTCCGTTGAGGGTCCCTAAGAAAGACTGTCGTCTTTAAAAGGTAAAACTTCTTCAAGAGTGACTATTCTCTATGTATAGTTGTTAGGACAATATATTACCTTTGTTTTCAGGAAAAATAGAAATACCTATAAATATCCAGAAAACAACAAAAATTAGACTTTCAGAAGAACAAAATGAAAAGAGGGACAAAAAATTTCAAAATAAAACGAAGTGAAACAACAAGAGGTGGCCGCCCCAGCATTTTTTTCGGGTTTGGCATCACTAGTGCCATGTTGCCCTGATTTTTTTGATGCCCATTTCAATTTCTTAATCAACCAGTTGTCTCAAATGCGCCAGCCTAGAATCTTGAAAGGCTTGACGAGTCAGAAGTGACAGAACAGCAGTACATTAGAGAGCCCTGCAAACAAACACGACACAGCCCAATAAAGCTATGCTGCTATTCTTGAAATTCCGCATCTTGAGATCCATTCTATAAGAAAGCAAAAAGAAAAGACGATAGTCTTGCGTGTCGAGAGAGTCAACAAGACATTTATTTGATGTTAGGCGGAGGAAATTGGTGAATGGTATTCTGGAGGCGCTGCGTTAGAGTGCCTTGAGCGTACAGCGGGGGCGAAAGAGCGCATCAAATCACGTCACACGTGAGACATGAGCGCCATCTGGCAGTCTTCTTAGAAAACAAAGCGTATGGCTCTGAGACGGGTGTGCGCACCCATCTCAGAGGTGATAAGGTTTAGAACTCAAGGCGATGGGTAGTTGCCACCAACGTCTCGTTTTAGCAAAGTGTTGGAAACACTGGCCTTTCCGTGCAAGCGTTGCATGGTCAGCGCAGCGTGATAAGCGCTACGGCCCTTAACATTACTTGTTTATGCCTTGTCTAGTAAAAAGCGCACATGCAGAATATATACGTGTTGTTATGGTGTCCAAGACAAGCGCAATAATTGTTTTTTATTTGACAATTACACAAGCATAAACGCTCAGACTTGAGCAACTTTGGTGGGCGCTATAGATGAGGTTGGACGTTTCAAGAACCCGATGCCGTTAAGAGTGGACAAACAGACAAATGTACAGATGGACAGACCAAAACTTTTGCGTCGAAGGTCCCCAAGAAAGACTATCGTCTTTAAAAAAAATTTGCAGTGGCTTAGCTCGGCTGTGCCCGGATATACCTAGATTGATTTATAGATGAAAGGAAGCACGGACGGACGGATGGAGTGATGCGTCCGCCCATCATAGACACGTCACTCCAGGAGCCTGCAGTCCTTCAGCGGTGTGCCAGCTAGGCGCGCCGTGTAACGTTACTGCTGATCTGGCATGCGTAGCACGGTTCTCGATAAGGCACGCGAAATTGCACATTCTCGGTCAGTGTACCTTACGCTAAAAAAAAATGATTGTGCGTTCTTCATTTTGTTGGTTACTGAATTACCGCCTATATGACTCTCATAACTCCCTCCAAGTTCTCCAACTCCCACGTGCGGCCAGTGAATACTCAATAAGGACTGTCGAAGGGCATTTCTGTTTTCGAACACTGTAGATATGGAATTAACGGAGTCTCCGCGACGTCCTCTCACCCTTCCATTTTCCCTGTGCGCACGCCGCCTTAAGCATGCAATACTCCCCCAATATTGAAGCAGCCTTCTCGATGTTGCCGCAACATTGTGTCAACATTCGGTTTTACTAGGGCTAGAGCAGTACAAACTTCTGTTTGCCTCGGTGCGTTGAGGTACGCCTGAAAAAAACAGTGATTCAAGTGTGTCTACGAGGTTAGCTAACTCACCCAACCTTTATAAGCTTAGTCACGTTTATTTCTTTATTTATTTCTGTCATCACGTGGGAGGCCTAGTGATTTCCCGCAAAAGAAAAACGTCTCACTTTCCGTACTATATGCGCAGTCGACTCCAGTTTACATTTCGGTCATCATCGCACCAATGTACACACTTCAATTCTGTAAAAATCTGTATATTAGACAAAGTGTTCGGTGAAGAAAACCCACGCTTCTGCAAAACGGGAATCGTGCCGAGTGGGCGAAGCTCTGACGATGGTATCGGTGAATAACCGTACGTTGCCCCAGCTGTGCCCCTTAATATGTAAATTAAAGTGGCATGAAGTGTTTGTCAAAATGCAAATTTGTTTGGCTTTCAAGCAATTTAAGAGAAGTAGAATAAAAAAAAAAGTTACTAATGTGGAGGAAACGCCTTGAAAGTGAATCCAAGAACCCCCATCTTACTGGTGTCAAAATACTAATTTAATATGGGTAATTTGTTGAACATATAGTTCTCTACGTGTGCGTTGACCTTACAGGTTCCCTCTTGAAGTCTCAACTTCTGTGCCTATTCTTGGTCGAGTTGGTGCCTTAAATTGCTGAGCATTTTGTAACTTGCGCAAAGCTAGAAACATCTTCGCGATAGAAAACGCTTGTATAAGCCTATTTTTACTAGAGAAAATCTCATCAATACTCTTCTCGATAGCGTATGTTCACCAGAAACCACAGTCTCTTACCTTATACCTGGCCAACGTCTTCTTAGCAGTATAATGCAAAACCTTTTTTTCTGTCATACGTATGTTTTGACTATAACAACGAATCTATACCATGACCAAACAAGGGAAGACAAGACTAGGTTCTAGGAATGATGTTTCTCCACTGGGAGTCGGACCTAAAACACCTCGCTCCACGGCATATGGTGCAAACCGGCTCAGCCGCAGAGCGTAAATTCTTCGTGGTCAGATGACGTCGTAGGGTGACGTCTTCACAAGAATTTTACCCTGCACTCATGTTGACGCCGACGTTTGCTTTTCGTGTTTATGGGGACTTGACATGAAGAGGCCTTTTGATGAGCCCATCGATGAGGCATCTTCGCTTTAATATTAAGACGATGATGATATAACATTACGCCACTAATCTTTTTCTAACCTTTTTATGACTATATCTCCGACCAAAACAAAAATTACAGGAAATGGCGAAAAGGACCGGAAATTGGGCGGAGTGCGAACTGTTCATTCAACAATATGGGGATCAAATAAAACAGGCAGCAATCACCGCTGAACCTCACTTGGTTGAATAAACGGTTGGTACTCAAGCCGCTTACTGACCCTTCCCTGCGGCTATTTATTTTCAATAGATATACACGTCGTATTGAAGTTTATAAACTAGCACAATTGCGTTATTTTAACTTTTTGCGCAAGTCCTTCGTATTTCAGTTGTGAGTATTACTCTATAAAGATGTGGTACTCTTAATTATGAAGGGTAGTAAAGCGCAATTACAAACACGCGCCTATCACAGATTCATAGAGGGCACTTCAGTTGCATTAGTTAATTACTGAAATTCGCCGGAACCTATACGTTCGTGCACCCTCTGAGAAAATGCCTCCCTGCCGTTCTTTTCCTCCTATTTTCCTTCCTTCCTTCTGCGAAGATAAATACAGGTTATATGTCGAATGAAGTTCAGAGAACGAACAGAAATATCACTGTCTAGTAAAGGCCAAACTGAATTGTCAAAAAAAAAAACGCAGCATGTGATAATCCGGTATTGTATTCGGATTCTAAGTGCGAACGATTGTGCGAAGCAAGCAAACAACTAAAGTTAAAGAAAAAGTGGCAGATCCCACGTACAGTGGGAATCGATGATATGCGAAGCACGAATGAGAAATGTTGATGTCACTTTAAAATCAGCCCAACGTTACAAGGTGGAAGTAAATGATGCCGTACATGACTTCCGTGGCATGATTATCATGTTTGGATGTGTCGTTTACCTTCGTCATCTATACACGTCGCGTGATACCAAATTTAGTATATGTGAAGCTAGCGAAACGTCCGCGAGCACGCTATGAGCGTCGTATGTGTTCATATTCTTACATGTCACGCGTGTCAGGATTATCATGTTTGCACCAGTCATATATTTCGTCATCCATTGACGTCACTTAGCACCAAATTCGGTATATGTTGAGCTAGGAAAACGGCCGCGAGTGCATAATGAAAAGGCCAATATACTCAATGTAGCGTAGACGCGCGCACGCTGGGCACAGTGACGCTACGTTAGCAAAACGCGAGCACTTTATAGCCTGACGCCAGGCGCGGCCTACGTCCGTCTGCGTGGCTCGACGGCAACCAGCGCGAAATGCGACATGCTGCATTTCGCGCCAATGCGTTACCTAGAGAACACTGCGTCTCTCTCTTATCGTGACGTAGGCACGCCGGACGTTGAAACGCGCATGCGTCAAAGCAACACAGCGCGGCGCGCGCCTGCGAGTATATGGCAAGACCAGCATCTCGCATGGTGACTCCAGCGTGACACGACAAAATGAACGCCGATGAACACGTGCACCGCGTCACGTCGAAATGTATTGGCGCCTTGACAGTGGGATGTAGTCGATTTCTCACATGACACGCATCTCAAGATTATCATGTTTGCTCCAATCACATACCTTCGTCATTCATTGGCGTCACGTAATACCGAATTTGGCATATGTGAAGCTAGCAAAATGGCCGTGAGTGCATCATGAGCGTAGCATGTATTCATGTTGTTACATGACACGTATTTCATTTTCATAATGTTCGCATCAGTATCATGCCTTCGCCATCCATTCACTTCCCGTAATACCAAATTTGGGACAAGTGAAGCTAGTGAAACGGCCACCGGCCTATCATGGACGTGGAATGCACTCATGTTGTTACATGACATGCAACTGATAATTATCATGTTTGAACCAGTCACATACCTTCGTCATCTATTCACGAACCGTAATACTAAATTTGGTATATGTGAGCTAGCAAAATGGTTGCGAGCGCATCATGAGCGTGGCATGTAATCATGTTGTTACATGACACGCATATCTTGACATTCATATTAGGGTCTGTCGCTTGTGTTCACCATGCAATCGTGTCATGTTATACCAGTTTTGCAACACGTCATGTGAACGAAACCACTGCAAGAGCTGCAGGACCATGACATGTAAATTATGACATTTATGACATGCCAAGATTTTCATGTTGTGACTAGTCAAATATGTTTTTCATACAGTCATGTTATGCCACTTCAAGTTTGTTATCGGTACCATTATCGAAATGGCCAGGAGAGCTAGAAGTCGTAGGCGGCTACATAGATAGATAGATAGATAGATAGATAGATAGATATATATATAGATAGATAGATAGATAGATAGATAGATAGATAGATAGATAGATAGATAGATAGATAGATAGATAGATAGATAGATAGATAGATAGATAGATAGATACGCTCAAAGTCGCCGAAATTCTCTAAGAGATGCTTCGCATTTAAAAACGACAAGCATGGGCAGTGCCAGACACCATATTTAGTTATGAGGTGAAGCTGGTAATTTGGCACCTCTTTGAAAATTCCGCACAAAATCCCCCAAACGCCCGAGCAGTTTGACCGGTTGGACAAACGTGGTAAGGTAGACGCACACTTGCTACAGCCAACACAAAGGGCGCCCCTTTTCGCACAACGTGGGATGTCACCCCAAGTGCTTGGCGCTGCGCCGAACGCTTTCTGCGTGGCCATTATAGCGCTAACCGCGCCCCCACCTATAATTTTATAGCTTATGTAAGAAAAGCAACAGATAAAATTCTAACGCTCGCAGAGAGAAATCGGAGCTGGACACTGTCCTTTTTTTATAATTTTATCTACCTCCTTCTTTTAAAGCAAAGTTTTGCATAGCAACGAGGTGGAAAAATCGAGATGGTCTAAACACTACCTAGACTATTCACATAGTCTCTAAGTATGCAGAAACGAGAGGTAAAAAAAATTGGCAGCATATCCACGGATTGAATGATGGATAGTGGGGCGAAGCATCCGCCCGTTC
This sequence comes from Rhipicephalus microplus, assembly GCF_043290135.1. Lineage (NCBI taxonomy): Eukaryota > Metazoa > Arthropoda > Arachnida > Ixodida > Ixodidae > Rhipicephalus > Rhipicephalus microplus. The sequence goes on from NC_134706.1 coordinate 47,061,347, forward strand.
ATTGGTTGTTGCTTCCGTTCATCCATGCGTGCATCAGTGTGGGCGGCCGTGCGTCCATCTGACCGTCCGTACCTGCGTCTGTTCGTGCGTCCGCACGTTCATCTGTGTTCCCCTCCCTGCTTTCGTCCATGCATCCGCTCCTGCGTCCGTCCATGCGTCCATCCATCCGTGCAGCCATCCATGCGTCCGTCCATGCATCTCTCTGTGTGTCCGTTCATCCACCTATTCAACACTCCAAGTACCATCATCTCGCATATTTTCATCATATATTCCGCGCATAGAAGCACCGCCATCCAGCGGACATTCCAAGGACTGATCGAGAGGAGGCACACGGACACTTTCTTACGGCTTGCGCTTCGTGTCTACTTCCCACCTTGAACCACCTGGAGTTCGACGTATATACTAGTTCACTGTATTCATGGCACTGCAGCCCAACGCTCGCTAAACCTTTCTAAAACCTAGGAGGTTACGCCCAGCGAGTACAACGTAGCAACCCTTTCTTGTCTTCTGTGCGTTGTTGAACAGTAAAAAATTCGCAGCGTGCGCGTTAACTAGAAGCCGAATTCTCCTGTTTATCATTCCTCCTTAGCAGCCATTGGGATGTACATTGAGCACTATCTTTTATTGTTTAACAACGCAGAGAAGAAATCTCTCACCAGAACCACCTTGGAGGTCAAAATGTGATACTTGTTACACACTACTTCTACGGCTACGAGGGACGAACAGGTGCCGCTATAAGGAGCTTCGCCCCTAAAGAGCAAGGATAGAGTACGCCCAGTACGGAGTGCTTGGGTGATGAGTTTACTATTTCGTTTTATGTACTTTAATGTTTAACCCCATATGTGTATTTCTCTTGCTTGGTGTGTTCTTTTATTTGTCTGTTCATTTTATTTACTCTTTATAATTGTCGCCTTTCTGTGTTGCATTCTCATAACCTTTACTGCTCTCTCATTACCTTTCTAGTTTATTTGAACTGATATAGGTTCTTACGGTAAAGAATAAATCGCTGAGCAGACTGACACGAGAGGACAAAGTGCTATCTTCTCGTGTATCGCTTTGTTCCATGCTTCTTTTTCATTTTTTAAGGCGCTATGCCACTTCAATTACAATTAACTCACCCAAAGTTCAACACCTAAGTTTATACATTGTTTCTTGGTCACAACTTTCATCCTTGAAACATCTCTTGTGCTGAAGTGTTGCGTATTTGCTGACACTTTCAAAACTGGTGATAGTCTGCTGAGCAACTGTTTAGATTTGCGACGGCTCACTGCCCTCTCATAGTCGAGTACTAAGAACTCGATATCGTTGAACGCTTTTCCTAAACACACATTCCTACTATTATTTGTCTGGAGCACACTGCCCTGTTCTTTTTGGATATATTATTCTCTTTTTGTACCTTACCTTATGTTCTCTTTAGATGCTTATCTCTTTTATGTCTCTCCAGCTTTCTATACGTCTATGAGGTTTCTCTTTCTTCACGTAACGCCTTTTATTGCTCTTTCTAGCGCTCGCTGGCTGAGCCTTATCTGCTTATAGTCTTTCTTTGCTTCAACTCGAACAAACACATGCCTTCAGCAAGAAATGTTCCCCAACTCTCCGAATTGATTGTCTGTAACAAAGGTCCGAGATTTAGACGCAGACAGTCAATTTGTCAACTCTATTCGGGAATTTAGTACGAGCTGAATTACCCAAGGCTGCACCTTTGCGAACAGTTCTCGGCCTAACCATTTGCATAACAATGCACAGTGGTCCCATATATCTTCCTCTTTTTTTTTAAAGCACTAAGACAGGCGAAAAATCGCCGTAGCGGCGAGCCGCCTTTGGGCAAGATAGAGTGGGTTATATGGTGAGCAAATGAACGATTTTTTTATTATTATCGGGCTGATATTGTAGGAAAAATAAAACAGCGCAATAAAAGCGCATTCATGAATATTCGCCTAAAAACGTTTATTAAAAATGCTTCTGGCTCACGTGAATAACGACTCACGGTTACCTTTGAATAATATTATATTGAAGACTGAGTGCATCAAAATAGGCAGAGATAGAGTGCTGACCCCGATTCTGAGTCGGCGAAGCTTGTACCTGTGCGTTTTACTCGGTGTTGGGTCTTTTTCGTGTTGTTTCATTTTTCTGAGTACTAATGAACATTTTCACATGTTCTTTATAGCTAATTTCAGCAGTAAAATGTCTCTGGTAGTAAGACAAACAAAACTCACCTGGTCTATAGCCAATTTCTGCGCACAAAGCTCTTGAAGTTTAGACAAATTATAACACATTTCTTCAAAGTGGGCTGTAAAGAGCAATAAGATCATATAGCCGAACTGCTGCCAAATTGTGCTTATAGGTTTCAGTTGATCAATTTTTGGTGCTTGTGTCACTGAAATCCTCACATGGGACAATTCAGTCTCATACCTGCATCTGTAAAAGTTTGCTCGGAAACTTCCTATTACAGCAGTACGCTTTGAATTCTTAAATTTCAGATGCGTATTCTATGGTGAACATGGTGGCAAAAACATTTTCGGCTTCTTATTTTAAAAAGGACAACTTACAACAGAACGCTTGCCTATTACATGACGCAGGGCTCTTAATTGCGCTGTGTCATGTTCCAGCACCTCCCTCTCCGCTGCCACTTTCGAATTTGTCCATTAAAAAAGACTAGCTTTGTGAGAGATGACAAATTTCTAATGATGCATTAACATGCTTCTCATAACGGCTGACATTCGGTGTTACCGGCTTTTCAAAGGGTTCAAAGAAAACGTCTCATGTTTATAAATGGCAAAGCTTTTTAGGGTCTTTCTAAAATAAAGAGACTTGTACATATCTGGATTCTGTGTGAAAAAATAATAGACCAACAAGATAAAATCAGTCTCAGCAAGGATGTCGCTGTGTTAGCGCAGTGGAGTAAGAGCTGACAAATGGCCATCAATTTTGATAAACAGTCTCCATCAGAGTAACTAAAAAGACATTCCACTTACGTTTTCGTACGCCTATGGAAGTACCATCATTTACAACGTCACTTACAATATTTCCCTAGGTATTATTATTACGCCATGTTTAGGATGGTAGACACATGAAGAAGAAGTCACAAGCATAGCTATGCGAACAGTAATGTTTTTACAGCAGGCCCTGCGACACACTACAAGGGAAGCAAATATTTTGGCCTATGTGACAATTTAACGCTTCATCTCAGAACATGTGAATGGAACATTGATGAGCATCGTTCTCATCTACCTAAAAACACAGGGCAACTATTGAGGCTGTCCAGTGCAAAGCTGAGGAGTTTAGGTGTAAAAGACATAGCCACACCAACTCTCCTACGCAAATACTATCAGAGATCGGCTTTCAGGTGTTAGTAATTGTCGTGCTATCTTGTTACAACTCAAATATATATACCTTATCCTGTATAAGAAAACTGAAGTAGATTCCAACAACCATTTTTTTACAACAGTTTCAGAGAACCCCATTGCGTTACACTTCAAAGATATATAACTTAGCGACAACACTACGTTCAGTCAGTTGTGCTTTCCGCAGGCTATGCGGGTATGGAACGCTTTATCCAGAATTGGTGTTTTGTAGCCCACAGATTACAAGTTTGTTTTAAACGTGTTAGCCGAACCTCGCTGTCAGCAATGGATTAGCGACGCTCTCACATTGGCGTTTAACTATTGACAGTTTTATCTGTATATATTGCAATCGGCATGAGCAGAGAGAGGAGAAGAGGAGGAAGACGCGAAGTGGTGATATAACATGGTAGAGTTATGCATCTTAGGACTTGTGCTTGCCTTACTCGTTCTTTTGTGGGTGTGTGTCATTTCGCAGCGTTTCGTATGTAACTAAACACAATTTTTCCACCCTTTATAACCATAGCTTCATTACGATCATTCTTTGTAATTATTATTTTGTGTACCTTGATATCACTAATATACAATTGTGTGATTTCGTAGAACAATGTCAGTAGACTAGTTAAACCTATTCCTGTTACAGTCTCGGATGTAATGAGCAACATTTACTAATAAAGCATTAAATTCAACGCCAGGTGTGAAGCATAGAAAATTTTTAAGTTTCCAGTTTATTGTTATAATATTGGGTTGCCTAACCTTGGGTGGAAATTCCTCTTTTTGTGGTAAATATAGTTTGCGCCTTATACGCTGCTTCGCAATTAACACACACGCAGAAACACAAACGATGAAAAAGGGGCTTTGAAATTGTGGTATGTCGTTCTTTTTTCCATCAGGTGAGCATACTACCAACAACTTTCAGAAGAATATTTCGAAACCAAACGAAAGTAAAAAAAAAAAGATAAGCGACGCCACCACGAATCAGCAATACATTTTAATTAACCTAACATTAATGGTAAACGATAAGGTAAACTGCTATGCAGTGAAGAGATGAACTAGTCAATAATTAACATTTACAAGAAAGGCTTAACAATTCTACCGCTCCAGGAGTCGGTGTTCCTGCGCCTAGGTCATTCAATCATCGAGATTCAACCGAAGCGCTAACTTTTTTTTTACGAACGCAGCGTTCATCGAGCTGTAACCAATCAGTGCAATCAGCGTGCGCGAAAATTGCGAAGGCGAAAAAAGTCACTCCTTTCGACATTCTTGATTAGAGGACCAGTCCCTCTAACGAAATCCTAACTTGACGCACCATTGCTCATCCGTTACTACGTCGGCTTCGACTTGCGTAATGAATGCTAACGAGGTCTCGATTACTTCATCAACTCACAAACTAGTTAGGTAAGCTAGGGATGTCCGGCGCAAGCCACCCGTTTGATTCCTCTAATAATGCAAGTGGTGCTTTTCTATAGCTCACAGAAGAGTGCTGAAAATTGAAAGGAAGGCTACCACAGTGCGGAGTGTTGGCGCTAGCGCCTTGTAGCAATATAAGGCGATGTCCAAGCAAGACGGCAAAAAAGAAGAGTGTCGTCTTGAGGCATACCCCGGTATGCGGTATCGAAGAAGGGTAATCTAGTTTTGGCTGGGTAATAGATTCATTAGCGTGCAGAGACTTCATTACCTAAGGAACGAGCATCTATCGTTGTGATTGCTGCGCGCTGCAATGACTTTAGTAGTAGCTGCAGCTTGATGTTTGGCGGAAAGAAGCGTAATTTAATTAGCCCCAAGTAGGCAGACTTTACCGTTGAATAACGACCTCACGAGTCCTGTTTCAGTTAAGTTCATTTTCATTTTTGGAGATGTTCCGCTTGTTCACTGAAAGCGCTTTCTTTTCTGTGGTGGAAGAATCCTTCTGAAATCATATTATTGCCCCGGAGTTTGTGTTGGGCAAAATTTTGCAGCTCGTTCGTACGAACCTCTTAAAATAAAACATGCATACCACTGTACTCAAATCCTTAGTCAGTAGAATCTGCCACATCAGATATTTAATATGGGGGTGGTTATAATACGTGGCTCTGACTAGTGAACAGTGGGCCAAAACTGTAACTATCATGCTCAGCGGGCACTTTTTTTTGTCAATCAGTGCCGTATTGTGGAACAAAAATACAAAAAATTGGTTCGGGGACATGCGCTTTGTATATGGCATACGGTTATCCTAACCTTTTTTGAAACGTAATTCAGTCGTAATGCAAAGATACACAAAATAAACTGCCACTCATTGACGATAGCTAAAAACTTGGCCGACTGTACATCCCTTTCTGTGGATCATACTAACCTTTCGTGTATATAGCTTACATGATCATGGTATCTGCATGGTAGCTTACATTGTCATGTAAAATTGATGCAACAAAATGTTACCCATGCACGCAGCAATTCGCATAAATAGTCAAGATTTTGGGACAGATAACCTAATAACGACCCGGCTTTTAGCTATCGAAATTGCTCCTAGGCCCACCCTTTCCCGTTCCTCCCATAAATTTGGGTGAACGGTGGTATTTTACCAAGAATAAATAACGAAAATAGATGTTTTTCAAGACCTTAGCTACCTGCTTCTTCCCGCTAAAGAAACCGTAGCTGTGGGCCTCATTATGGTCATTTTGTTATTTTTAAAAAAATAATTGATTAGGTTAGTGCTCATGAAATCGGCGCGCATTATCGGTATTCAAAAATACAAATTTAACACGCACTTTAATTAAAGTTCAGCACACCATGTGTCATCCCCCCCATTGAATGATGTGACAGACTGTTCGGTATGTATAAAAGCCCAGAGTTTCACCACTGCTAGTTTTGTCCTTAGTGGCTTCTAATTTTGAGAAACGTAAAAGCCTACAGCTTTGCCAACTTTTTATAGAGACCTAAACGTAAATAGCTAGCTGAGTGTTTTTACGTACACCCAGTAAATTGCACGCCCTGAGCTGTTATCGTATTTACTGCTTTCTAGAGCTAGGGACAAGCACCAAAGCGCCGAGTTATATGTGCAATGGGCACAAATTTAGCAGATGAAAACCGCATTAGTTTTAGAGAGAAAAATATATACTACAAGCAGCACGGTAAAAGCGCCACGAGTGAAACTAAACATTCGCATCTTGCATGGACCCAGTGACTGTCCTTGCAACCTTGAAGTTAAGCGTTATGGCATTCTCGGTGCAACAACAAAACAACAAAAGAAATGTGAAGTTCTTTTAAGCTTGTGCGATGATAACCCCACGAGGCGTCTTAAGGTTAAAATGTCGCCGCTGCCGTGAATACTTCGAAGCATGTGCGACGTTTTTCATGTCTGCCAAAGTGCTGTTGCGTGCTTGAGATGGAGTTAAAGCAGTAAAAGAAAACAACAAAAAATCATGGGAGAGGCCTTTGTCCTACAGTGGACGTAGTCAGGCTGATGATGATGATGATGATGATGATGATGATGATGGTGATGGTGATGATGACGATCTGCTCACATGCCCCGCCGTGGTGTTCTAGTGCCTAAGGTGTTCGGCTGCTGACCCGTAGGTCGCGGGAACAAATTCCGGCTGTGGCTGCTGCATTCTGCCAATACAATCCTGGTTGTTTCGCCTTCTGTACAGCTCTCAGTAGAACTCCTCTTCCATATATCCATATTGGTTATGAAATTGCCTTCCTTGTTTCTTAATGAATGCACCCGATTTTTGCCTATGCACAAGCCTGCCTTCGCAGCTTTTAGGCTTGTGCCACTTTTTACAGCCAGCTCAATTCTTTCCGTGTTATACCTCCTGATGTCGGCTACTTTACGCCTATAGATTAACTTCGAAAGCTCCACTAGCTCAATTTTCTACATTGAATTGGAGGATTTCATCGTTCATCGTCTCTTGTTAAGAGTTTTGTCTCCTGAGATAGTTTTCAAGTTTCCCGTCAAGTGACTGAACCTTCAACTTCAATTGCACACTCTTTGATGGCAATACCAATATTAATATTCAATTCATCAAGGCTAACGTCGGTAATCTCATTGAGTGCCTCGAATCGATTATGAAGGAAAATTCTGAATTCTTGTATTTTCCCTCTCACCGGCAGTTCATTAATTGCATATCAGTTTTTGCCTTTGATTTTTTTAAAAAATCTAGGTGCATACGAGCTCTTACCATTCTATGGTCATTGCATCTGATCTTGCCAACTAATTCTACCTCCTGTACAATGTTTGAGTGAGTATACAGAATGACATCAATTGCATTTTTAGTTTCGCCATTAAGATTTCGCCACGTCCACTTACGGTTAGCTGGTTTTCTGAATAAGGTATTCATAATCCGTAAATTATTGCGTTCTGTGAGCTCTACTAATAACTCCCCTCGGGAATGTCTAGAGCCGATGCCATATTCGCCAACTGCGTGGTCTCCGGCCTGTTTTTTGCCTACTTTGGCATTAAAGTCGCCCATAAAAATAGTATACTGTGTCTTTACTTTATTATTGGCTGACTCTACGTCTTCATTAAAGCGTTCAACCAAATCATCATCATGGCTAAACGTAGGTCCGTAGGCCTGTACTGCCTTCATCTTGTACCTTTTGTTAAATTTAATTGTGATACTTGCCACCCTCTCGCTGATGTTACAGCATTGTTCCATGTTGCCAGCGATATTCTTGTGTATGGGACACCCCACTGCCAGTTCTTTTCTGTCACTTAATTCACGGTAGCATAGAACGTATTCATTATTCAGCTCTGCGTAAGCCTCACGTGTCCTCCTAACTTCGCTGTGCCCCATTACATCCCATTTAACACCCTTTAATTCCTCGAATAGCATAGCTAGACTAGCCTCACTAGATAGCGTTCTAGTGTTGATGGTAGCCATGTTCAGATTCCAATGGCGGCCCGTCCGTACCCAGGGATTCTTAGCACCCTCCGCCACTTCACTGGTCTGACCGCCGCCTGGGACAGTTGCTTCGCAGCTGCTGTGGACTGAGGGCCAAAGGTTAACTGCTGTGTTCATGAAAGGTTTTGGCAAGTTACTGCACCAGGGTGGCCAATCTTGCTCTTGTGAGGGAGTGCATTATCAGTATATGGTCGCCAATAAGGCCGTACCCTAGTGAGGAGATATGGTCGCACAAATAAGGCTTTCATCATATGCTTTCAGTGTTTAGAAAAAGTTGTTAACTATTTATAGTACTCGGTGCTCTACTATGGGTGAGCTTAAAGCCGTACGTGGCCCTTCCACATCTAAAGGTGCTAGCAGTCACCTGACTGAGGCTCTGTTTAGAATATATGGTTAATGATTTGGAGTGTTAGTACTCTACTATGGGACAGCATAAAGCCATCCCGACGGCATGAAGGCTCTCCTCTTGAGCTTCTGAAAGTATCAAGCATACAACTGAAAACTAACACACAACAAAATAATCAGTAAAAGATGAGGCCCGTAAGAGTAACGTGTTTTTATGGAATCACCAAGGTAAAAATAAAACCACGTGAAACAAGAGGAGGAAGAAAGTTTAATCAGAAAGACAGGGAGGTTAGCCAGTTCTTAGACCGGCTGGCTACCCTGTGCTGGGGAAAGGGGTGAGGAGAATGAAAGTTGTTAAAAAGATATGTTGCGAAAAGAGGGAGAAATTACAAAAAAAATTGCGACAGAGGAAAGGCAACATCAAAGAGTATGAGACACTAAAGTCTGTCTCTGAGGCCAGTTGTCCCCAAAAAGCGCAGCAAAGCTTTCAAAGCCTTCTGGGCTGAGAATGGGCTCGGCCAATGACCCAGAATCCTTTGTTCCGACAAAGGCCGATCGTCTAGTCTATCCAGAGCTGCATTGAGTTCTTGTCTTTGCGCGTTGAAATGGGTGCACTCACACAGAAGGTGCGTGATGGTTTCTTCACAACTGCAGTAAGTGCATGTAGGAGAGCTGGACATCCCAATGAGATAAAAGCATGCGTTCGTGAAGGCCACTCCAAGCCACAGGCGGCATAGAAGAGTCTCCTCAGCTCGAGATATCCTTGGGGGAAGACGAAGCTGCAGATCGGGATCCAAGTTATGCAGGCGCGCGTTTGTGAAGTCTGTTGAGTTCCACTGTACCAGTGTCAGGTCACGTGTAAGCGAACGAAGTCTTGTAGCTGCGTCGGTTCTTGAGAACGGAATGGCTGTGTATTGGGTGCCATCGTGTGCAGATCTAGCCGCCTCATCTGCGCGGTCATTGCCATATATACCGCAATGACCTGGTATCCACTTATACACTATGCTGTGCTGTTTGTTGGTTGCTTGGTGATGAAGAAGCCTAATTTCAGCTACTAACTGTTCATTAGGTCCATGGCGAAAGGATGATATAAGACATTGAAGAGATGCCTTCGAGTCCGAGAAGATTGACCAAATTCCCGAAGGTTCTTTCACTATAAACTCCAGAGCTTCACGAATGGCTGCAAGTTCTGCAGCTGTCGACGACGTCAAATGCGATGTCATGAATTTGATTGTGATGTTCCTCGCGGGAATAACCACCGCCCCTGCAGAGCTTACTGAAGACACTGAGCCATCCGTGTAAATGTGAAGGCGTCCGTTGTGCGTCACGAATGGCTGCAAGTTCTGCAGCTGTCGACGACGTCAAACGCGATGTCATGAATTTGATTGTGATGTTCCTCGCGGGAATAACCACCGCCGCTGCAGAGCTTACTGAAGACACTGAGCCATCCGTGTAAATGTGAAGGCGTCCGTTGTGCTTCTCTTGCAGGAAAAGTAATGTGGCCTGTTTCAGGGCTAGACGCTGGGTCTTTTTCTTATTTTGGATGCCAGGAATTGTAAGAAGGGCTTTGAGTGGGTGTAGGCACCATAATGGTATCGGCGGCTGTGCTGCATGCGTGAAGTGCAATGGAAGCACTGCACAATGCTGAGCTACAGTTGCGCTGAACGCTGAGTGGGGCCAGGAAGTTCGAAGTGAGGCGAGGTGAGGAGATTGAAGCCGAGCGAAATGTCTTATGTGGATTCTCAAAGCGTCTACGCGGATGTATGCGTTGACTGGATAGTCACGCGCAATGATGACTGTCGCTTCTGTAGACGCGCATCTCGGGAGACCAAGGCATATTCTCAGGGCTTGGGCTTGGATCGACTGGAGGACGCGCAAGTTTGTTCTTCGGATCCCGCAAAGCACGGGTAAGCTGTATCGCATATAACCGAGGAACAGAACAGTGTAGAGTTGGAGCACTGCTCGTACGGATGCACCCTACGTTTTTCCAGCAAGAAACCTCAGTACGTGGGCGATCATGGTGAGTTTAGTTTTAATGTGGGCGATGTGAGGGCTCCAGGAGAGGTCGCGATCAACTATGACTCCGAGGAATCGGTGGGTCTTCACGTATTTGATCGTGTGTCCGTCGATTTTAATAACATATGGGCTCGTAGCCTTATGCGTGAATGCTATAAGCGAGAAACCTCAGTACGTCAGCCTTCGCAAATTGAACAGGCAAGCTATTTCCGCTGTTCTTGAGGAAATAGCACAGAATGAAATCAAAGAGGTCCGGCTAAACACACGTAAGAACGTTTTAGCTGTTGACACAACACATGCAGACATGCTGGAGAAGCTTCGAATGCTGACAGAATTTGGAAATGTCAAAGTACGAGCGGTTGTACCGATGACTGGGACCTGCACTGCAGGTGTCTTTACGACATTGACTTGGCAATCCCCAACACGGATCTACCCATTCTGATAAAACCGGCGTACGAAGGAGTGGTCATTAAGCATATAAGCCGCCTCGGGAACAGCCGCTGCGTTAAGATAGTCTTTAAGGGCGACTCAATCCCTACGCACGTCAAGGTGGGGCATTTCCGGCATGTGGTACGGCATTTTGTCCCAAAGCCGCTTCAGTGCCACAAGTGTTTCAAGATCGGCCATGTCAAGGGCGTCTGTGTGAACTCTACCGTATGCCCCCGGTGCGCGGAGGCGCACACGGTAGACACCTGTTGTGCAACAACTTATAGGTGCGGCAATTGTCGAGGTACGCATGAAGCCACGTCCAAGGAATGCCCAAGACTTAAGAAAGAAATGGGTATCCTGAAAAAAATGGTCAGGGATACCTCCACCCATAGAGAAGCCTCACAGAAAATCCGGCGTCGACGTCGCCACCGACGGAAGCGCTCCAGTCATGGTGATATTCATACACCACTTCAGTCTACACCACCATCAACATCCAGTAGAAAGCCACAGAGTACAAGAATACCTCCACCGGCGAAGCCTCTCTCCCCTGAAGACTGGCCGGTGCTTGCGAACGCACGACCTTCCGAGCAGCCTTCCCGCTCTCTGCTCCTAGTGAAAGCCAATGCTGCTGATGACGAGGCTCCAACAGCCGATCGTCAAATTATTCCTATGCTGCGATCCATTGTGAGTGTCATCAGAAGTCTTCTGACGAGCATCGATACATCAACTGCTAGGAGCAGCCTACAGGTGCTGGACGCGTTGAGTCCAGTCCTTGCAAGCCTCCAGTAAAGCCATGGCTGACAATCACAAGTCGTTCCGACAGGAGGTCCGAGAAGCATCGATTTTTCAGTGGAACGCAAGAGGTCTGAGATCTCGCATATCTGATTTTTGCCAGTTCATTCATCTGTACCGATTTCCTATCATGATTATATGTGAACCGAAATTATCGCACCCAATCAGATTATCCGGCTACGAGTCATTTTTCTCCTCAATTGACATCGAAAGTAGCAAGGTTGTTGTATTTATTCGCCGGGAGCTTACTTACGTCGTCCAGCCAGTGCAACCTCATGACGGCAATCAGTTTGTGTGCTTGTCTGTTAAAAAAGGAAAGGTGACATTCGCACTTCTAGGCGTGTATATATTCCAATCAAGTAAATTCGACGCCAACAAACTAGACGGCATATTAAGGGCACATCCGGGTCCGTGGGTTATCACCGGGGATTTCAATGCGCATCATCCTATCTGGGAAAGCTCAAGGCTTAATTCAACGGGACGATGTCTAGCATCATTGGTTTCCAGCCATGGTCTCGTCCTCCTGAATGACGCGAGTCCTACGTTTTTGCGAGGCACTACATATAGCAGCTGCCTTGATTTTTCCTTTCTTTCACGCCGATTTGCTACACGGGTAAAGTGGTTTTTGGACATTGAAACACACGGAAGCGACCACATTCCCACTTACCTGAAGATTAAAGGTATTTCGAACACGTACTCCTCTGCCACAACACAAAGAATAGATTGGAGTGTGTTCAAAACTCAACTTGAGGATGCTTGTGAAGAAGGCTTGTCCAAAGGTCTTCAGCAAGCTATTAAGGAAACTGCACATGCGGCTATGCGCACAATAATATGCTCTACAAAGTACTCTGAATTTGATCTCGAGCTGGAGCGACTTCGTGCGATCCGCCGTCGTGCCAAAAGACGATACCGACGCACCAATTCCACAGACGATCTAAGAACAGCCCGGCGCATCCAAAAGAAGATACAACGGCGCCTGGACAGATTAGACACCCAACGATGGAGGAAATTTTGTGCGTCGCTGGATTCTCATGAACCACTGTCGCAGATATGGAGAATTGTGCGAGGCCTACGTTCTGTTCCAGAGCAGCGTTTTCTCTTCAAAGCCCTTGCACTTTTTCATCGCCGGCACGAAATTGAGGTAGCAGAAGATTTCTGCGCTATGACCGTGGGCCAGACAATTTACACAAGCCTACATACAGTGAATCATATCCCTCACTCACGGGACCCGCGCATGGATCTACCGTTTACATCACAGGAGCTCGATGCGGCGCTCGTCTTATGTAATAAGTCGTCGTCAACTGGCCCGGATGACATCTCATACAGGATGCTGTGCAACCTTAGTAAACGCGCACGAGAAGCACTCCTTAACATCTTCAACGATTCCTGGCAAGCTGGCGTCGTTCCACAAGATTGGAATATTAGCCGCTTGGTACCGATTCTTAAGCCTGGCAGATCTTCCCTGGACATTGCCTCTTACCGACCGATCGCACTCTCAAGTTGCGTAGGAAAGGTAATGGAGAGAATGATCTTGGCCAGGCTTGAATGGTACCTGGAATACTATGAGATATATCCGAACGCCGTGGCTGGTTTTCGCCGTCACCGATGTTCGATCGACAATGTTATAGATCTCGTCACACATGTCCAGCAACAAAAGGCATGTAAACGACTATCTGCTGCCATGTTCCTTGACGTAAAAGGAGCATACGACAACGTTCTACATGACGCCATCCTCGAAGCCATTGAGTCAGTGGGCCTAGGCGGGCAACTGTATTGTTGGGCACGCAGTTATTTACAAGGGCAGACCTTATTTGTGAACACTGCAGATGGTCCAACCTCCCAACACCCAACGCATCGTGGAGTCCCGAAAGGTGGTGTCTTGAGTCCAACCCTCTTCAACCTCGTTCTCAGTGGTCTTGTAGAATGACTACCAAGTGTGGCCAAGTTATCCATGTACGCTGACGACATCTGCGTCTGGGCATCTGGTCTGACAGGACCTCAGGTACGCGCTAGACTTCAGAAAGCTGTGACGTTGGTATCAATGTACCTCAAGGACCAGGGTCTGAAAATCTCGCCAGCGAAATGCGCATTGATTGCTTTTAGTCGAAAGCCAATGAGACCATACGCTATATCAATCGATGGCCAAGTCATACTATAAGTCAGGACGCACAGATTTCTAGGCGTATTCATTGATAGAGACCTCTGCTGGGGCCCACATGTGGCCCACTTGAAGAAGAGGCTGACAGAAATCGCTAACTTATTCAAGTATCTCGGAGGAAAAACCTGGGGAACTTCAGTACATGCAATGATGCAATTGTACAAGCCGCTTTTTCTTGGCTATTTACGCTACAGTTTGTCTGTGTTGACCAACACCTGTAGAACCAACATTCGGACTCTCGAAAGCATCCAGGAAATGGCTCTGCGAGTTTGTCTGGGGCTACCGCGATGTTCATCAACAGCTGAGACAATCGAGGTCGCTAATGACTACCCGCTATAGACGCATATCATGATGGAAGTGCTCAGAGCACACGGGAGGCATCTTACTCGTGCCCCTGCCCATTATCTAGCTTCACTGTCAGAAACCCGACCTCGTGCCTCATTTTGCCAGGCAGTCTTGTCATAACGCACACGCATTCCTACGGGATATACAACTCCATCGAGGATTACAACTCCCCCATGGAGTTGTAACCTATGCACATGTTGAACTCACGGTTCCAGGCAAAGGGTCAAAAGCCCGGCTCTCGTCTCCAGCGCTAAAGCAGCTTTCTCTTCTCTTGTTATATGAGAAATACAGCGAGCATACTCATCTATATACTGACGCTTCAACTAAAGTCTGCAGGGTCGGTGATCTTTCCTGCAACAGCGACAACGGTGAAGTTTCATTTATCCTCCCAGACATCATCGACAGCTGTGGAGCTTGCTGCTCTACGTAGAGCAATTCAAGTCATTAAACACCAAGAAGCCAAGAAATGGAGCGTGTTCACGGACTCTAAGGCAGCACTACAGTGTTTGATATTCGCCTTGCGCCGGGTACCTCATGAACAACTAGTGCTGGAAATTAGAGAGCTGCTTCACCACCTCTTCGACGAAGGACACAGAATCACGTTTCAGTGGCTTCCAAGTGACTGCGGTATATTGGGCAACGAACATGCCGATGCAGCTGCCCGAGCAGCACACGAAGATGGTGAAGAAGAATCTATACCATTTTCAAGGACTGATGCTGCAATGACCATCCGAAAAATCGCTAATGCAGAATTAAAATCCCTGTGGAATGCCGAGTGCTTACGGCACACGCGACTGCATAGACTGGACGCGTCTCGTCGACTCCGGCCTCCGTCTGGACTCTCTCGACTCGAGACAACGGTGCTTTGCCGACTATGGCTTGGTGTCGCCTTCACTAAGGCTTTCGCCTTCCGAATGGGCATGGAAGACACTGCTGCTTGCGGTCATTGCTGCTTGCGGTCATGAAACTATAGAGCACGTTCTCTGTCCCTGCCCTCATTACAGCGTGCAAAGACGGCAACTAGCTGCTACATTAGCTCGCCTTGACGACAGACCTTTGTCTGAACAATCAGTGCTGGAAAGACGACATGATTTGTTTGCTCACAAAAAATCAGTGAAGGCCTTACTGAACTTTTTGCGCGGCAGCGGCCTATTGTATAGACTGTAGCACCCTAGCTCCCCCCCCCCCTTTTTTTGCGCGCGTCCATTTCTCTCTTCGCTTTGTTTCCAATCTTTCTTCCCCATTCCCCCTTCCCCTAGTGCAGGGTAGCAAACCGGATGCTCCATTTTCTGGTTAACCTCCCTGCCTTTCCCTCATTTTATTCTCTCTCTCTGCTATAAGCGAGCATTTCTCTGATGACAGCTCTAGTCCCCATTCTTCCAGCTACTTTGTCGCTATTGTAGCCGCTCTCTGAAGCCGGGCACGCAAATGAAGGTGTGTTACGCCTGACGCCCAGATGCAGATGTCATCTGCATATATTGATAGATGGACAGATTCTGGAAGTGCATCAACCAGGCCGAGTAGCGCTAGATTGAAAAGTGTGGGGCTAAGAACACCGCCTTGAGGCACACCTCGACGGTTGCAATGGTGCGTTGTTGTGCCATTCTCCGTCTGTACAAAGAAAGTTCTGCCTTTCAGATAGCTGTGGATCCATTGGTAAACCAGTCCCCCTAATCCAACATTTTCCATGACATCCAGAATGGCTTTATGTGATACGTTATCGTATGCACCTTTCGCGTCCAAAAAGAACGCCGCAGATAAACGTTTCAGATAAACGTGAAACAACTTTCTCCAAGTAACTTCAGGCAAGAAATTGTGTGATACGCTAGCAACAGACGTTTTAAGTAAAGCCACAATAATGTAAACAGTTGTCGAAAATACAAATGGCAATGTCCCCGATAATATCGCTAGCCATAATGGAGACGAATCATTACAAGTAGACAACATACCGCCAGTACATTGTGATATATGGGATCCCGTGCAGCAAAATTTAATTAACGCGTTAGAATCTGTTCAGAACCGCTCATTTCGGTTCATTTGTTCTAATTATGCCCGTACTGCTAGCATATCAGAAATGAAATCTAACCTTGACCTACCCAATTTAACTGTCCGGAGGAAACTGGCGCGACTGCATTTTTTTCATAAGATATTTTTTCACAATCCATCAATGAAGCGAGACCTCATTTCACAACCGTCATACCACTCATCGCGCATTGATCATCAGCATAAGGTTGCCATTCCGTTTTGCCGCACCAAATTCTTTTCAGCAGCCTTCTTACCGAAAACAGCCGCCGATTGGAACCACATTACCTCTTCCGTTGTATCAATAACAGACCCTTTGTTATTCAAGACTGCAATTTCTCAGCAATGCTTGTAACTATACGCAGTTTCCATTATCTATCTTTGTCTTGTATGTGCTTGAATTCTTATACATTTTTAGTTGACTTATGTTGCCTTCCTGATTTGCGCATCTGATACTTGTTTCTTTATTTTGTCTTTTTTTCTTGTGTGTTATATATGTTGTACCCACCCCCTCTGTAATGCCCTACGGGCCCTGAGGGTATTCTAATAAATAAATAAATAACTACGAAATACGTGGTATACCTATGCGTTGATTTGGTTTTTACAAAATACAGGGCTTTCTTTTGTATCAAATCACTTTTGTGTTTACTAAACTAATGCGGGATGTACAACCATGTTATACCGCCACCCACTGCAGGGTGTCCTGGACGATATTGAGTCCGTAACCTGGACACTGAAAGCACAGAGCACAAATATGTTATATATTCAGCCTTCACATTCGCGTAGCAAATAAAAAAAATAATGACATCTTTCCAAAGGAAACCCTGATGGGACTGCGAATCAGCAGCGTTGCGCACGGCGATTCGGCGGGCGATTTGGCGGGCGATTCGACGGGCGATTCGACGGAAGGTGCGTGGCGCTTTCGAGACGTTGCGGACGACGACAGCGTCCAGGATCCACCTGCGTTGGCCTTCCGCTGTCAGCGCTTACGCTCGGCTTACTTGGCTCCCGTCACGTCGGGGTTGACGGCGTGCCGTCTCCATCCTCGAATGCGATCGGCGTTCATGACTTGCACTTCGTCGTTGTCGTTGGTCTTCCACTGGCGATGCTTGCGTTCGGCTTCTCAGGCTCACGCCTCATCGTTGTTGCAGGCGCGACGTCACCATTCGCGAACGCGATCGGCTCTGCCAACCCTCGCAACGCCAGCGACGGCCGGGTTAGGCCAAATTGCTTCAGCGCATGTTTCGGCGGGCCAAGAAGCTTCGGTTTCTGGCGTCCTCTCAATCGCGGATAGACGAGTCGAAAGAGCAATACCGCGGGGCGCGCTCAAACGCTGCAAGCGGTGGAGAGGGTGAAGTAATAGACAGGTGACATGCGGCGAGTGAGCATCGGGTGAGAGAGAGAGTCCGACATGTCAGCAAGTGCGATAGAAATCGCACTGTTGCCTTTGTGAGCCGTATTAGCTCGGTAAGGTTGGCGAAGATTCACTCTAAAGGTTATGGGTTATTTCCAAGCGCGCTTCTACTTTCGTGTTTTGTGTAACTGAACCCGTTACACCCCTAAAAACAGATTTGCAGTAACCGGGCTCTCATCAACCTTACCAAAGCACACCAAAAGAGCTCGAAACATTCGATTTCACGGCGCGGTGCACCAAAAACTACAATTTGATTGATATGTGGGATTTAACTTCCCAAAACCGCCACATGATTATGAGACCGCTGTAGTGGAGGGCTACAAAAATTTCGACCACCTGGGGTTCTTTAAGGTGCACCCAAATCTCAGCACACGGGCCCACAATATTTCCGCCACCATCGGAAATGCAGTCGCCGCAGCCGGGATTAGAGCCCGCGACCTGCGGGTCAGCAGCCGAGTACCTTAGCCACTAGACCACCGTGGCGGGGCCCGAAAACTACGGTTACGCACTTAACGAATTCAGTGACATGAAAAAGAGTAGTAGCACACGTGCTCATATAAAAAGTATACTGACCAGAAAAAAGAAAATACAGGCGCGAACACTGAAACGCAAGCTCTTTGCGATTTTCATTTTAGACGCCAGACCGACACATTCAGGCCCTACTCGAACAATGTTTTAAGCTTCAACGATTTCTCGCGTCAGGTTACCCTTCACTGATGCGACATTAACCCCCGTATTCTATAGAACGTCCTTTCACTCAAAGCTTCACCTTCACTCGAGAAAGCCGATGGGAGCGCCGTCTCTAGGCAGGGAAAGTCACTGCATATCCGTGATAATCTGCTGCAAACTTTGAGCAGCGCTGCGCCAATTTCAGCCGAGCAGCGGTGAAGTGCTCAACTCTGTCAAGTGAAGGGCGAAAGTCGAGTCAAGGAGCGTTCGTGAATACGAGGGTAACTGTAGAAGCGCTCAGAACAGGTTGACAGTCAGAAATGAGCACCCAAAACCTAATTTTTAATGGTGTATCCAAATGTTACAAGAGAAAGGAAACCTAAAATTCATCGCGCTACTCTCATTTCACAAATGCGTACTAGAGTGGACGCATGGCTAGTACGGATCAACTGGAAACTTCAGATGCCCCTCGCCTCGCTTACTCTCAAGAAACGTGCGGGCCATCGTCAAAGGAAAGCCTCTTCGCTGTGTGTTTGCAGTTGCTGATTGAGGTAATCCCACACAATAAGCCGTATTTCCTAAAGTGTGGAATAGGCCCCTCTATGGGCTTTGTGATGTACTTCGGATAAACAGCGTCGCCGCCACAGTACGTAGAAGGTCACTGTAAAGACTAGTCTTGCAAACAGCCCACGTTGTGCTCCCATGTGCATACTGCGAAAGTCAAAGAGGCGTTGTACCATGTACCAGGTGCCTTTCACCACCGAGCACAGAAACATAGCATGTTGGGCCATCTCTCTTTTGCCGCAGTTTGGACAGCGGTCATTTGAAACGACTCCCCAATTCGCTAAACGGTGACGTATAGGCAATGCCCTCCATCTTCTCAACCAGTCATACTGTCGCACCTGGTCATGTACACGATTGCAACGCTATCGTTTTTAATTTTTGTACAAGATGCTTTTTCTTCCTCTTTATTCATTGTGCTACTTGTCATCATTTCACTTATTTCCTGTGACTAAACATCTTCCAGACTGCAACTGTTTGTTTTAAGCCGCTGGCAGCTCTGTAAAACTTAAGCGGAATTTGCGCTCGTGGTCCGAACCTATAGATATGCATGAACCTATTAAGACGTTTGAAAAAAAAAAACAGTTAACAATTTGGAATACTGGGTACTCTACCATGGGAGGGTATGAGGCCGTCCCAGACAAGAACAACAACTGCCTCTGAACCTTTCGTGCCTTGTGTTTACAAAAGTTGGTAATAATTTAGAGTATTATAGAACTCTTCTATAGGAGAGCATAAAGCCGTCCCGTAGGCCGATTACGAAGGCGCTTCATTTACGAGCGTAGTTCATAATGTCTCTAAATGTTATCTTTTCTTTGCGTGATGCCGCGCAGTTTTCCCGCATCGCAGGCATGTGACGTGCCCGCACAGGCTGGGGTTCATTTCGCAAGTACTTTATTGATTGGGTGATTGATTGATTGGGTGATTGATTGATTGATATGTGGGGTTTAACGTCCTAAAACCACCATATGATTATGAGAGACGCCGTAGTGGAGGGCACCGGAAATTTCGACCACCTGGGGTTCTTTAACGTGCACCCAAATCTGAGCACACAGGTCTACAGCATTTCCGCCTCTATCGGAAATGCAGCCACTGCAGTCGGGATTCAATCCCGCGACCTGCGGGTCAGCAGCCGAGTACCTTAGCCACTAGGCTACAGCGGCGGGGCTCGCTAGTTCTTGGTCAAAAAGGTTTACTTCTTATCAAATTTTACCAAAATTCCGACTTGACTGCTCTGCAAAACGTAGCGCTTTAAACAAGAAATGACGAAACTTTAACTCATATCGTGCGTAGTATTTGCGTTACCACCAAAAATGTGCTTGTGGTTAGAACGGTCATCGCAAATCATTGCTCTGTTGCACAGGAGGAGGAGTGATAGACATGCGTGCTGCAGTACTGGGGGCGGAACGGGTGTTTATTCTTATGAACTGGGCTGAGCAAGGTGCGAAGTTGTATCGCAGGACCAGCTTCTTGCATCCAGGTACTTAGCACGAAGAAAGATTATTTGGGTTCAAACTAAAAAAAAAGAATTCGATCACATTGTCATCGGATATCTCAAGGGTGGGAGCTAAAGGCTTAAAACTATTTTTAAAACGAGCAAGCATAACCTATGCGTATCACTGGCGACCTAAGCAGTCCTTTGTCAAACAGGATGAGATAGTCGTATACGAACCTGCGAATCATGATGATGGCGAGATTACTTAGACTTTGCGCCCATCAGTCAACAATTCGAGCTAAAACAATAAAGCTGAGAACGATCGCCTGGGTTATTCTCGTGAAGTGTAAGGCCCACGGGACGGCTTTATGCTCTCCCATAGTAGAGTACCTAGTAGTCTAAATCGTTAACAAATTTTCTAAACACACAAGCTTCTCCTTCAACAACAGTTCAAATCGTCCTGTGTACCTCACGTCGTTAAGCACTTTTAGGGGCGAAGCTTCTTATAGCGGCATCCATTCGTCCCTCATAGCCGTTGTAGTATGTAACAAGTATAACATTTTGACTTCAAAGGTGGTGCTGGTGAGAGATTTCTTGTCTGTGTTGTTGAACAATAAAAAAATAGTGCTCAATGTACATGCAATGGCTGTTAATGGGGAATGAGAGACAGGAGCATTCGGCTTTTAGTTAACGCGCATGCTGAGATCCTCATTAGCAGCCACTGGCATGTACATTGAGCAATATCTGACAAGAAAGGGTTGCCACGTTATACTCGCTGGGTGTAACCTCCTTAGCTTTAGAAAGGTTTAGCGAGTCTTGAGCCGCACTGCCATGAATACAATGAACTAGTATATACCATGAATGAACTCGAGGTGGTTAAAGGTGGGAAGCAGACCCGAAGCGCAAGCCGTAAGAAAGTGTGCGTGTGCCACCTCTCGTTTAGTCCTTAGAATGTCCGCTGGATGGCGGTGCTTTTATATGGGGAATATATGATGAAAAGATGCGAGATCGTTGTACTTGGAGTGTTGAATAGATGGACGAACAGGCACACAGACAGATGCATGGATGGACGCATCAATGGACGCAGGGGTGGATGCATGGACGAACGCAGGGACGGATGCTCGAACAGACGCAAGCACGGACGGGCGGATGGACGCATGGACAGTCACACAGACGGACGCATGGACGGACGGAAGCAAGAACGAATGGACGGACGAATGCTTCGCCCCACTCTCTATCATTCGCTCCGTGGATATGCTGCCATTTTTTTTCTAAACACATAGGACTGTTATTCTTATTTACATATTTGTCATAGATCCACCGGGACACCTTATGGCTCTGACACACAAAGTAGAGTGCATGTAGTGCTTCAAAGCGTTCGCGTTTGATTCCAAACGAACCCTGTATAAATGGCATGTTCTTGTACAACTTGATTGAATTTTCGGAAAATGTCCAGGCATGACCACTGTTATCCGTTACACGGAGCGGGTAAGCGTGCTCAGTGAAGCACCATGATGGTCGCCGAACGAAGTATATCGATGCGAGTACGATCACTGCCAGAAGGGGCAGCTAGCTAAGGAGAGTTTGCTGTGGTTTGTCCTACTAGGAGGCGAAGTGCGTAGTATATATATAGCGAGCGTGGTTTTACGTGAACGCGTGCGCCGAAGAGAGAGCAGCCGTATAGCTAAGGACGCTCTGCATCGAGGACTGATTTCGCTTGAGCCAAAACATTTCGCACGGTGTCCACTTCGTGGTCCGAGGAGCGTAGCCGCGCACGCAGTGTTACCTGTAACACTGGCCGCGCCTAGACGTTGTCTTCAGGTAACGTGATAACAGTCCTAAAAAGCAGTGCTCAGGTATATGTGCCACATAAACTTGGAAAATGCGTACACCATAGAGGTCAATACCCGCGTCTGCCCATTAACTACCAATCCTTTTTTTTCTCTTTCTCTTCTCTCTCTCTCTCATCTTTATACCCCCTTTCTATTCTGCCAGCGTAGGGTAGCAAACCAGGCATGTGTCTGGTTAACCTCGCTGCCTTCTTTCTTGTTGTTCTTGTCCATTGTCCGCAGAAATTAACAGTTGGTCATGAGTAATATAATAACTAAAGTCTTTACCATCTATGGAAAAGTCATTGCCAGTGTTACCTGTATGAAAAAAGTATTACTCGCAACACATTATCCCACCTTTCTGCCCACGCGTCAATCATGAAGCTCTCTAAAAGTAGTTTCAACACAGCCGGTCGTATACATAGAAACTCGCTCCGAGTCTCTCGTCCGTGTACTGAATAGATGGTATCGTGATTAATGTAGTTTTATGGTCTCAACTAAGGTTCAGTGGATGTGAAACCTTGCGAAAAAGATTTTAACTGTGACCTATTCTTTGGGCGAAGATGCACCATACGGTGCTGTGTTGAGGCATCGCGGAGAGAGGTGATGAGGGTGGGAGAGGGAGGAATAGCTCTGCCAAAAAAGACAGTATAATGGAAACGTCGCATGTCTTCATTATGCAAGTATAGCTAGACAGTCCCGTCTTACTACAAGACCTCATTAAAATAGGCCCTTTTCAGAGGAATACATTAGGAGCGCTCAAATTCAAAGCAGCCGTATCAACGAGATAATTATATATTCGCGGCAAAAATTTTTATATCTCCCGCGATTGCAAAATGGTGTCGCAAAATAGGATCAAGCCGCGTCTTGTAAAGCTAACCTGTTTAGTGATCGTCGGGCGGCTGCTTTAAAGCATAGGGTTAAAGTTCTATGATGTAGGAAGCTGTGAGCGGAGGAGGTCGATTCTGCGAGCTGTCTTGTCAATCTAATTAGAGACCTCCGAGTTAGCCACGTGGATCGCTCTAGTACGCGTGTGGCATGGACTTCAGTGCGTACGGCTGTGATTGTAAAAATAACGTCTAGTGAATCTTAATTCACCAACCTAGAATAGTCTGCAGCGTGGCTTCCGCATAATTGAGAAGTAATAATAAAAATGGGAGGACAAGTGGTCAAAAGCAAACAAAAGCAAGACGTTTGGACTTCTTGAAGCGAACATTGTTATAATAATAATAATAATAATAATAATAATAATAATAATAATAATAATAATAATAATAATAATAATAATAATAATAATAATAATAATAATAATAATAATAATAATATAGTTTTATTATTATTATTATAATAGTATTATCATTATTATTATATTATTATTATTATTATTATTATTATTATTATTATTATTATTATTATTATTATTATTATTATTATTATTAGCTAATATTTATAGCAACACATGGTATAACGTAGCCCAGAAAATGCGTCACTTGGTTTTTGTCACAACGGCAAACTAGCTGCCCCTCCTCCTCTCACCGAGGTGGCCCGAACAACATATTTTTTGCTTCCCCATGTAAAATATCCCGGCACTTGCTACGGGACTGATATTGTTGACATCGAAGAATAGTTGCCGTTGTACGATTGCACAAGTAAGAATTACCGCTGGGATGACAAATTTGTGTTGGCCAACATTGTATTCTGAAGATAAGCACAACAGCTTCAGAAACTTGTGTTGGCCAACATCATACTTTGAAGACAAGCACAACAGCTTCAGTAAGCCCTTGATATTCTCCATAACTACCCTCGGAACGCAGTGTTAGACATGTCCGCCCAAAAATCAAGCTATGTTCAGGTGGCTAACAAGGCAGGACGCAGAAAAATCAAGCAGTGCCCTTTTATATTTACACTAGGTGCAGTGGCCACTCGAGAGGTTTCGAAGGTCCGCATACTAGGTCTTTGATATTCAGCAGGCTGGCAGTAGAGTGCACTTGCTTCGCAAAGTCAGACAGAGTTCCACAAAAACACTTCATCTGATTCGCTGCATTGCAACGAAAGCAGCTTGAGCTCGTACGCATGTAGCTGGACAGCTCGCCCGCACAGTTCTGCAGCCAAGAATTTTATACCAGGAGGAATTTCAACAATTACCTTATGCACAGTTGGCAACGTTGGAGAGTATTGAACGTGATGCTATGCGCACATAACAGCGTTACCTCGCATCACTCACATACTGACTTTAAAGGAGCACGCCCAGCTTGACACAATCGCAGAGCTAATTGCGCAAAGAGAAAAAGTTCGTGAAATCAAAAGGCAACTTGTGCCAGTTGTTGCTGCATTGCTTGCTCACATTTAACGTGGCTCTCACATTGACAACCAGCCTGAGGCCATGCCTCCCTGAGAATTCACCACCATCGCAACTAATAAGACAACGAAATTACTGCGCTGCGATACATTATTTACAATTGACGAACGCTCCATCATCGAGGCCCCATGCGCTAATACCTGCAAACTATATAGAGATGTGTCTATCCTACAAGGCAGCGGAAGGACATCATTCCTGAGTACTACGCATAATTTTGTCAGTGGCCACCAGCGTTATCACTCTACGGAAGCCACTCCTCTTGTGTAGAAACTTCAAGCCATACATGACGCAATCCAAGATGCCACCTCTAAGCTGCATACGATTAAGCCGATTGGCGTGTACACTGATTCCTTAAGAGCGGTTAGGGACCTGAAGATAGTACACAAGGTGATGGAGATCTGCAAGGCGATTCATAAGCTGAACCCTAGTACAGCTACTTGCGTAAAAGTACATTGGACTCAAGGCCATACTGCGGACCCACACAACATTGCTGCTGACCAGCAGGTGCACTGCCCTGCAGACATAGACCTTCCAGCCATTCCATTTCCTCCTCAGCCCCTTAACTTACTCCATACCCGTAAAAATGTTCTTTGGCAGAATACACGTG
The DNA here is from genome assembly GCF_043290135.1 of Rhipicephalus microplus. Taxonomy (NCBI): domain Eukaryota; kingdom Metazoa; phylum Arthropoda; class Arachnida; order Ixodida; family Ixodidae; genus Rhipicephalus; species Rhipicephalus microplus. Next base: position 47,086,549 of record NC_134706.1, read on the forward strand.
CTCTCATTCATCCGTGTGTCTGCTCTCTCCCCCCTCACCTTACTAGCGGGGAGGAAAATGCGCATAGGAGGCTTCGGGCAGGGGTGGTGGCGCTTACACCAGCCGTTATATCATCTTGGAACTGGTCGCATTCACGAGTTGGTGATACTTCTCCGTATTGCCCCACTCAAGCGATGCAAGCAGATGCATACCACATTATATGGACATGTAAAAGGTTGTAGCCAGAATGTTCCCGTCACCTCCTTCAAGATGGCCTTCCTACAGCGACACAAACAGTTACAACCGCTAGATACATGACAACACATTCCACAATACAATACTTTACTTCATACACAACACCGTCCTAACAGCGCAAATTTAACAAACACACTGGCAAAAACATTATGCCGAAAAGTGAGTCTTTATCGCAATTAAAGAAAAACATGTATTCTGCTTGAAAGGAGCAGCCAAATTTTGGTTTGAGAACCGCGAAAAAAAAAGTGGACGCTGAGACGTGTGCAAGAAAAATATGCGCGCCCTTTTCGGCGAACTACGGCCACGAAGGAGTTGAGATCTAGTGCGCAACACGTCGACAGGATCGTACACATGCCTTACATTAAGAGGTGCTTGCCCTTTGACGAAAAGCAGATAATGACATGAAAGAAAAATTTGGCAGATCCCACGTACAGAGCGAATGGATGATATACGAAGCATAAATGAGAAAGGTTGATATGTCACTTTAAAATCTGCACAATATTACGAGGTGGAGGTGAATGGTGCCGTACAAGACTTACGTGTCATGATTATTATGTTCGGATGTGTAATACACCTTCGTCATCTATTCACGTCACGTGATACCCAATTTAGTATATGTGCAGCTAGCAAAATGGCCGCGAGCACGCTATGAGCGTGGCATGTTGTCATGTTCTTTTATGACAGGCTTCTCAGGATTATCATGTTTGCACAAGTCATATACTTTCGTCATTCATTGACGTCACGTAACACAAAATTTTTTCTATATGTGGAGCTAGCAAAATGGTCGCGAATGCGTCATGAAGTAGCAAATATACTCCAGTGTAGTGCTCACGCGCGCGCACGCTGGGCACAGCGACGCCACGTAAGGAAACCACGAGCACTCTATAGTCTGAAGCCAGGTGCCGCCGGCGCTACCAGCGTCCGTCGACGTGGCCCGACGGCAACCGGCGCGAAATGTGACATGCTGCATTTCGCGCCGATGCGTTACCGAGATAACACTGCATCTCCCTTTTTTCGTGATGGAGGGACGCCGGACGCGCAGAAACGCGCATGCGTCAGAGCAACGCAGCGCAGGACGCACCTGCGAGTATATGGCTGGACCGGGGCCTGGCGTCGCAATGGTGAGCATGCGCAGCGCATCACTTCAAATGTATTGGCGCCTTGACTGCGGCATGTAGTCATGTTCTCACATGACACGAATCTCATGATTATCATGTTTCCGCTAGTCACATACCATCGTTTCCCATTGCTGTCACGTAAACCAAATTTAGAATATGTGAAGCGAGCAAAACGGCCACGAGCACATCATGAGTGTGGCATGTAGTCATGTTGTTACATAAAACGCATATCGTGATTATTAAGTTTGTAAGTGTATTTTACCCACGTCATCCGTTTGCGTCAGAAATACCAAATTTGGTAAATGTGAAGTTAGCGGAACAGCCACGAACGCCTCATGATCGTATAGTAGTAATCATGTTACCCGACACGCATCTCATGTTTATCATGTTTGCACCAGGATGACACCTTCATCATCTATTCACGCCCCGTATTACGAAATTTGGTATAAGTGAAGCTAGCGATACGTCCACCAGGGCATCATGAGCATGGCATGTAGTCATCTTGTTACATGACACGCATCTCATGGTTATCATGTTGGCGCTTGTCAAACAAGTTACACTCAGGAAAGTCCACGAGGGACGTGGCCGAGGTCCGTCAGAGGGGCGTGTGTGTCACGACAAGAGAGGGAGTCCGCATACCCATGGTGTCCAAGATACGAGCCCTCAGCCACTAGCTTGAAGAAAACGGCGCCGATTCCGAGCTGGCCACCCGGCTGCCGAAGAAAGTGGCAGCCGCCTCGAACATGATACGAAGACTCACGAACAAGAGGAAAGGAATGAAAGAGCACAATGTAATGAGAGTAATACAGGCATATGCTTTAAGCCACATCGCGTTCGTTTCTGCTTTCTTAAGTTGGAGTACAAGCGAAAGCAACAAACTGGACACGACCATCCGCAAGGCTTACTAAACTGCATTAGGCGTACCTCACTACACTGCCAACTGCAGGCTCTTTGAGCTGGGCGTGCACAACGCGCTCACTGAAACGATCGAAGCTGAGAGGATTGCGCAGCTCGAAAGACTGTCGGGCACTAAGGCCGGAAGGACCATCCTCGACTTCCTCTAAATTCGTCACCACGGCATGCGGGGACTGAAGAACGTGCTCTTTCCAGCGGTAAAGAATGCTATACTCACAGAGAATATGCCCAGAAACATGCACCCAGTGCACGATGCCGAAAGGCACAACTGCAGAGTGGAAGCGAATCTCAAAGGGCCGAGCAGCCGAGGGGGTGTCTTTTTTGTCGCCGCTACTAGATACCCCCGGCCCGATAGAGGACAACAGCAGAACGAACGGGGGCAACAACGACGCCAATCGACACCTGCATACTCCTTGGTAGTGGTCGACACGAGGGAACGAACTCTGGTGACGAGATCTGCGAGGCTCCCATCGTCTGAGGCGGCAGAAGAAATGGCCATAGCCCTTGCAATAATTTATAGTGAAATGAGGACACTCTTATCGTGAGTGACGCCAAGACACCGGTTCGAAACTTCACGAAGGAATGGGTCGCTGTCGAGGCGGCGCACTTATTAAACGTCAGAGCCAAAGATTTCAAGTCTGGCGCAATTGCTGCCAAGTCTCTCAAGTGGTTCTCCGCGAACGTCGGAGAGCTTGGAAGCGACCAAAGATCTGACCTCCCGTCAAACCACAACGAGCGTGCCCACTTCGTCACGAGACTGCTAACCTGTCGCGACGCAGTCGAAAGGGCCGCCGATGTACGACACAATGACGATGGCGAGGCACCCGAGGTCGGAGGTGATAATGCCTCTACAACGACGATAACAGGCCCCGAGGCCTTACAGGACTGCAAGGACATCATGGTTATTTTCCACGAGATCCTAAACCATTATAGGAAAACGCGACGACGTTACCCAGCACCCCACACGCAGCTAGAAAGGTTTCAGGCGTCTGATCTGAGGCGTTTGCAGACCGACACATTTGAGAATCCCCGGTACGTGCATAGACTGTGTCCCTCGCTCCACCCATCACCTGGCTGTCCGTAGTACAAGCACGAGATAGCCGACATGGCGCATATGCTTTGGGAGTGTGAGTGCAGTGTTCGCCGCCACTACTCGGACGAACGTGATTGCACCCCAGGATGACTGGCTGAGCGGCTGCGAGCCGCCCTTCTCAGCCCATGTGCAGTGGACCAAATCTGGGCTGTCCAGCAAGCCAGGCCTATCGCTGAAGACATCTCACGATGCTCCGTAAACGACAGCTCGTGGAGGCCTACCCCGGGCCAGCAATTCCTCGTTGGATAAGTTTGTTACCTACCTACCTACCACTCACGCATAAAGGGTTTAGCACGGGCTATGCCCTATCGAATCGCCTTGTGTTGTCGCGCTCAATTTTTCGAGCACAATCTTCAAGGAATGGACACTTTCTTTTTTGCCTGTGGCGACTTTTTCTTAAAGGATGATAAGAAGACCCAGAAGCAATTTACAAGTGGTGCTTTATTCTGCGGCTGGTTCTACATGAGGCTGTATATGCTGTCAAAACCTAGATAGAATGGTTGGTCAACTGCGCTGATTTTTCGAGGTGGGGTGTGCTAGAAACATGCTCTCCAGGGACTGCTTTTAAGTTAACTCCGGTAAAAACTGCTACGAGGCGTGTGCATTATCTTTCAAAGTGTGCGTCTGCCTCCAGGACGGATCTATGCTCTCCCATAGTAGAGTACCTAGTACTCTGAATCGTCAACCACCCTTTTTAAACACACGAGGCATCATAGAATTTTTGTATTCACAATAGGTTATGTAAAATAGATATTCAAATAAAATTCCCTTAAGGTGGCGGTTCCACCATACAGCAACATTTTAAACGTAAAGAGCGGACACTCTCATTGAACCATGCGGCCCACATGATGGCTAGTACTCCTAGCGGCCGTAATAAACTGTCACAAGGTTTCTTTTTCGGCCTTGCCATCGTGCCACAGTGGTTTCAATTTCGGTTTGAGCATTCTTGTGCGAAAGTCAGGAGTTTTTTCTACTGTCATTTGGGTGTGCTTTCGTTAGCTGCTTTTTGGGGTCAATTAGGCTGCGGGCACGGCTATTGCAAATATGTTCATCCGTTGGTAGTTGGGGAAAAAAATGCACACGCACTTTACAGACGAATCGTGCTTATTCAGACAGCAGTACCAAAAAATCAATATGAATCAGCTAGACAGGCATTTTTAGGTAATACATTACCTCCCTATTAAAAATTTGAGCAATCAATGCGTAACGTTCAGGATTTATATAAACTGCAGTGTATTGTGTTTTTTCGGAAACAACATTGCTATGTATAAAAATCGCCATCACATCGAGCAAGCCATAAAAAAGGTACACAATATTCGCAAGCATATTTATTGTCAACACGAACATTTCAGCACATCAGTAAAAATTCTAAATATTGTAAAAAATTTGTCTTATTTATTTATTTATTTACAGGTACTGTTGGACGATTTAGCCATTACATGAGTGGGGTATAAATCTAATCATCGTTCACATGAAATAGCAAGGAACATATTATACAAAAAAATCTGAAAACTACAATGTGTAACTACATATCAACAGTGAAGAAGATCTGACATAGTAACTATCATGTCAAGCATAAATGAGCATTGCATAGGCAAAAAAAAATACAAACATTTTCTATCACAATATTATTCTCCACCACCTGCATTATCCATACATCATTCACTACAGAACGTTAAGCACCACAATACATGTCACACGAAATTTGTGTGATTCGGCACATTCAATGAAATTTAAAAAAAATCTTGCATTCACAAAGATTCACTTACAAAATTTTCTATAGTTTAGAATACAAATTTTTTAACGTTTCACAACCCTGTACTGTCTTTTATGGTTCAAGGAAAATAAGAGTATGCTTATGTGTTCATACGAAATTTGGAGATTTAAAAGTTGCTGTGGTAGTCACTTCGTAGGTTCTTGACAGGTCTCGGAACGAGGTACGGCGCTACATCAAAGTCAAACGTTTTTTGAGGAAGCAAAAACAAGAATATCAGTCTGGCTACACAACAGTGTTCCAAAAGGGTGGATAAGTTTAGTTGTTGCAGCATCTCTGTGACGTAATTAGTTCGAGAGTATCTTGAAAGAATACATCTAGCCGCTCTTTGTACTCACTCAACTTGATTGATTGATATGTGGGGTTTAACGTCCCGAAACCATCATATCATTGTGACAGACGCCGTAGTGGAAGGCTCCGGAAGTTTTGACCACCTGGGGTTCTTTAACGTGCACAAAAGTCTGAGCACATGGGCCTACAAAATTTTCGCCTCCATCGAAAATGCAGCCACCACAGCCGGGATTCGATCCCGTGACCTGCCGGTCAGCAACTCGCTCATCTTGATTGATTAGTCCTTTCTGATAAGATTCGCATATGATACTTGCATATTGTAATGTAGGTTTTACTATAGCTAAATAGGCTGTTAACTTTACTGTGTCTTGATGCAACAATCGGCTTGAATAATCATAAAAGCTGTAAATAAAGCCACATGAGAACCTAAACTCCATGAGTGTTACTCTTAAAAACAATCTAGATCTCACTGCCCATGACAGCAAGGTTATAGCAATGTTTGATGGTGTAAACGTCGTCGTCCACACAAAGAACTACAACTTCTTGGCCATAGGTGCGATGTAGCTCCTTGAATCCTTGTTTCTGACAGGTGAGGTGAAATTCTGGGTGGGTGTTTCTCGGTAGATTTTACATGCATCTTCGGTGGAGGTTGATGTCATTTCTTCTCATTACGGTGAAGCGTAGTGGAGCTGTCTCCTGATGCTACGGCCATTTTCAGCGGTAGTGAGCCTGTGGTTTTGTTATGATAAATGTGCCTCAGGTAATTTATATATGTATGCTTCATTCGTTCGGCTTCAACGCGGAACCATAATGCTTAGGAAAATTACCTTCAGTATTCTAGCTGTTGATGTCATCATTTTTTTCAAAATTTTCTACAACACTAGGGCGCACGGCTGACCCAAGATAGCTAAACTATTAACACGCTACCACGGAAAGCTATCGCCCGTCAGCGGAAGGCAAAGAGAGAGTGCCTTTGGTTTGCCCAGCTGATGCAGAATGAGAAGAGAGTAAAGAGGGTATTATATACACTCACTCAGGACACGTTAGGTTAGTATTCATAGGAGGAGAAGAGGAGAGGAGAGTATCTACCCATGAATTCTGCCCTTCTCTTCCGCTCCCTCTTCACTTTGCGCAAAGGAGGAAATAGTAGGAGGAGGAGGCCACCATGTCACTCTAATGGATATTGCCCATCACGCCACGAAATCACACGCACATGCAGCCAATGATAACATAAGCCATGACCGTTGAGAGTTCGTTGGGAACTCGTCTGATCCGGTCAACCCGGCCCCCGGTTTGAGGCCTGAGATGTTTTTTGTGTCTCCAGTGGTCGCAAAGCAACAAAAAGAGAACGGCTAACATGGTGGCTACTTCAAGCCATGTGTCGCTAACTTCACTATGGTGCTTCCGCAAGAGAATTGTGTAGCATGCACTGTTGCGCTGCTGCCCGCGTGCGTTTATAGTACGTGCATGGTGTTTTTGGAACTGAATTCGCGCTATCGTACAGCTGCTGCAGCGTCGTTCTTGTTGAAAGTTCCGTGCCCGCCTTCGGGCGTTTGTTTTGGCCGCTGATAGAGTGGTGATGCCGACTGCAGTGAATATTTTGGGCCTACTTGGAATTTATATTGTCTCGATGAATCAAGCAAGAGGCGCGCAGTATTCGGGATATCAGGTGCTTTGTGTGATATGGATGTATGTGCTGAGCCGCTGATCGTTCAAGCACGGAGGCCAATTTGTGAGTGTTCAAACTTGATCGCACCCACAGGGGGCTGATTCAGATGGGCGATCTGGGGCAAACATTTAATTTTGCGATATTCTACCAACTTTTTGATCACGGTGCGTGTTTTCTTTTTTTTTACTTTCCCTTTGCGGGTGTTATGGCGAAAAATATTTCAAGCAGATCGCATTTCACCGCTCCCGTTCTACAAGCGTATTTTTCCCATTCTTAAGCAAGGGGTCAGATTGTGGTGCTCTTGCGGAAAGCGGCCTTTGCTTTGAAAGAGGGACGAAGAAAAGTCCAGTTATTTTACCTATCAAAGTTTTCTAACTTTACTATGTCCCGTTCTCCCAGCAGTATGTAATGCATGTCTTGGGGCAAATTCAACTTGGCGCTGCCGCGTTCTAATACTAGCTGTCCTTGTGCGCGTGGGATCACCGTGGTGTAAAGAAAAACTTGTGCCTCGCTCGCCATCGTTACGTGCGTCCATGCAAAATTGAGCAGGATGTGAAGGGTGTCTTTCAGCTTTTTTGCTTACGTTGGAAAAAACAGAGGTCATAGCGGTGTACCACGCTATAGCTCTACTCTTAGTACAATATCTTAAAAATGCTCGTTGATTCTGTTCTCCACTTTACCAGTCTTGCTATGAATCAGTTCTAAGTACACTATTATTATTGTGAAATAATAGCTTTAATGAGTTCCAGTTCCAAATGCGGGATTCATGTTAAGCATAAATGAAAGTACACTTTATCAACTTCTCTAACGATTACGTTACGATTTGGAGATTGAAAGTTATTTAGATTTCCGGTGCACTACACAATCCAGAAAGAAAGCTTCTAGCACGACTTAGCTGTAAGTGAAATGTGGATCATGTTTTCACTTCACACGCACGCCTGGGTAAATATGCACTGCAAGTGAGCACAAAATGCTCACGAAAGAAGGTAACGAGACGTTGATGAATTGAAGGGGAGCCTTTCTCCTGTATGAAAAAAGCGCTGGCTAACTTACGATATCTTGTTAGGGCTAGTCATTGTTGGGGCTAGTCATGGGAAACGCGTTTGAGTTGTTGCAGCTTGATTATTCTTCTTAGTATATAGGTGCTGCTTTTGACCAGTTTTTATCTGAAACAGTAGTTGTCGGTATGCTTTATGTGTTGTTGCACAATAAAACTTGATTCCTTGGTTTGAAAGGTGTCAATTTTTTGGATTGCACGACGAACGCCTGCATCGCTGCTAGGCCTGACCATACCCGGACGGATAAAAAGAAGGGTGCCATCATCACATGGCATCATTGTTTCGTAACAAGAGGGCTGATTCCAGGGTAGTAGAACACTAAGCCAGGTGAAGGAAGCTTCAAGGGTTTGAGTGGGGCCAATAACAGCGCTGTAGACAGAGAACGGCAAACTAACTTAATGCGAGTCCGAGGCACGTGAGTGTATGACTTGATGCATTGTGAAGATTGCAGCAAAATTTGGCCTTCGAGTGCTATAGAGAGCTTTACATGCTATATGGCAAGCATTTCAACAAGCAGAATAACCACATAGAGACGGCACGCGTCGAGGACAGCTCTTTTATATCGTCTGGTGGTTCGAGCAGCGCCTCAATTTCCAAGGACGTCTACGAGGCCAGTTCAACTAGGCGAAAACCAGAACAACAAAAACAACTCTAAGACAAAACAAAAATTAGGCAGCATGTTACATGCCACTGTATCGACTTTCGCCCTTCATCACCGCTTATTACTCAATAATTTCTTCTGCTCGGACCTGTAGTTACACGGGATAAGAACACCGCCAGGCAACCGAAAAATAAAAGAAAGACACAGAGCACTATGAAGCAAACAACCTTACGTGAACGAAAAAAAAGGCGATCGTGAAGCTGGCATCTACAAGGCTGATAAGAATAAGTATCACTTCGCCTTCTTTTCATAATAACATCACCGGAAGTTGAATCACCGCATTTAAGGGTCGTAAGCCGAGAAAATTAATGGTCACACTCGGCGCGGCTATGGGAGAGGGGCCGCACGGACGTGTTGCTAGCAGGTTATTCATACAATGCGTTGCATATACCGGCCTTGGCTAGTGTACGATTGCAACGAAGGCGAGAGGCCATTGGCATGATGTCCTGCCGCGACATCAGAGATAACGCTGCAGAAGTAGCGGAGTTATGGCATCGATTGGTGTACGGCGTGCGTCGGTAGCCTGGAAGGGCTTCTTACCTCACTTATTCCTCACCCACCATTTTTCATTCTGTCGTGTTGTGTAACGGCGGTGACTTGAAGAAACTTGGCGACAGACGAACCATGAGAACGCCCCGTCAAGTAGTAACATGATATTTACTGCGTGTACGTGAAGAACGAATGTTATTGAGATGCGTTCGCAAGTATTTACATGTTTACATAGCTTGAGCCGAGATTGAAGAGAAGTTCGTTTTGAAGAACCTTTGGAAAGGGTAGTAAATGGCTGACAATGCCAAAGAGAGCTAAAATCTTTTCTTTTTCTTTCTTATTTTTTTTTCAAATAAAAAAATAAGACTACACGCAAAACTGGAGAAGCCTTTCACATATCAGACAAAAAAAAGCGCATGCGTCAGTTCCAGCTGGATTCTAGTAACCCCAACGAAAATCGAATTCATCAGACGCCAGAAATAGCAATTGAGTCAGCGTACTCAGATAAAACATTTGAATCAGCACCACATCTGGTATTCAAAATCACCCCACGTGTGGCATCTGAAGACAGTTGAGCAAAATTGCCGCGCCCCACTTTCTTCATAAACAGACTTTTTTTTTCCCCGCGGAAGCCCTCTTTCTTCCAAAATCTTTGAATAAACTTGAGTTCATATATTTTGCGCTTGTAGTGGTGTCTACTTCATTTCTTGTCTCCTACCTAACGTCGTTCTTTGCAGCGACTGTAGCTTAGTTTTTTCAGTCATTGTCCATACCTCTTACTTTATACCTGTGTAGGGTAGCAAATCAAAGACGGGCCTGGTTGGGTAGCCTCTATGCGTTTGCGACATCGTTCTTTGGAGTAAGCCATCGTTCTCAAGTGTCATGCGCAAGTGTTGCGTGCTGTAAATGTGCGGTTATTCGAGCTGCTCAGTAACATACTACGCGTGCAATCGAAGAGATCCACGTCATAAAGAGTTCTGAGAGTAACAAGGATAAGAGTGACCTCTTTTACACGGGATCAACGACCTCCTAACGATACCTCTACCAAACGTCAAACACGTAGGCAAGATTTGCCGAGTAAGTCAGAGCAGGGTTTGTGCCATCGACCGACGGCATTTTGGGTCAGCACAGAAACGATCATTGTCGCTTGCTGTAAAGCGATGAAGGGGAGGATCAATACGTGCGGCGGCAGATGGGTCTACCACGCAAGACACGACACGAAAGCGACGACGTTTCACCGGCACCGTCTGTCACGGCGACCCGAGACGGAAACGGTTTCCGGCGATCGATGAGGAAGGCGTAGCTCCCGCGCACACAATGGAACACTCTGAATTGTCCCGGTGGCCGACGTGAAAAGTGCTCTCGAAGACTGAGTGGTTTCGGAGGCACGCGAGGCCCCTGCACTGATCGAAAGTGCTCGGGAGGAATGGCCTCAATTTGCTGGGTAAACGAGAAGGTTGAAAGCCTGGCGCGACAAAAGGCAACCAAATATCGCACGAGATGCTTCGCTCGCACGCCAGTGGATGCTACAGGCATAACAGCACAGTCACACGCATGTTTTTATCGTTATAATTAACAATACCAGCTTCAGCATCCTCACATAGTGGCATTGCACATTGAGGCAAAGTAGCTAATAGTAATCGTTCCGACCACGGAGAGAACACTGGCATGTTACGAGTCACATGGGTGAACAGAACCCTCCTCCTCCTTCTTAGGGGAGCGTGTGTTTAAATCGCAAAAGAACACACGATAAAAAAAATTGGCAGCATATCCACGGAGTGAGTGATGAAGAATGGGGCGAAGCATTCGTCTGTCCATTCGTTCTTGCTTCCTTCCGTCTGTGCGACCGTCCATGCGTCCATCCGCCCGTCCATGCGTGCGTCCGTTCCTGCGTTCGTTCATGCATCCGCCCCTGCATCCGTTCATGCGTCCATTCATGCATCTGTCTGTGTGTCCGTTCGTCCATCTATTCAACACTCCAAGTACCACCATCTCGCATCCTTTCATCATATATTCCCCATATAGAAACACCGCCATCCAGTGGACATTCCAAGGACTAAACGATTGGTGGCACACGCACACATTCTAACAGCTTGTGCTTCGGGTCTACTTCCCACCTTTAAGCACCTCGAGTTCATGGTATATACTAGTTCACTGTATTCATGGCACTGCGGCCCAACACTCGCTAAACCTTTCTAAAACCAAGGAGGTTACGCCAAGCGAGTATAACGTAGCAACATTTTCCTGGCAGATAGAGCTCAATGTACATGCCGATGGCTGCATGGGAAATTAGAGACAGGAGAATTCGGTTTTACTTTCTTACGGCTTGCACTTCGTACCTAGTTCCCACCTTTAACTACCTCGAGTTCATTCATGGCATATACTAGTTCATTGTATTCATGGCACTGCGGCTCAACGCTCGCTAAGCCTTTCTAAAACTAAGGTGGTTACACCCAGCGGGTATAACGTAGCAACCCTTTCCCTTCAGATAGTGCTCAATGTACATGCATTGGCTGCTAATGGGGATCGCAGTGTACACGTTAACTAAAAGCCGAATGCTCCTGTCTCTCATACCCCATTATCAGCTATTGGCATGTACATTGAGCACTATTTTTTGTTGTTCAACAATTCACAGAAGAAATCTCTCACCGGCACCACCTTGGAGGTCAAAATGTTTGCAGGTCAAAACGTAAGACTGGTTACATACTACGACGGGACGCAAGACGAACAAGTGCCGCTATTAGGAGCTTCGCCCCTAAAAGGCGCTCACAGCGCTCATAGATAACAAACTTCATTAGACAGCATGTCATGTGTTGAAACGAACACGGAAGCGTTTACTTTAAGAGCTCATCACTTCGCAAATAAGCCAAAGAGTTAATACGTGCCCAGTTCTATGATCTCCATAATTGCCGTCAAGTCTGAGAACTGAGAAAGGCGAAATTGATTCGATCTTGCCCAATCATCACAAAGATCACAGTTTTCTATTGCATGAAATATCAACGACGTCACAGCTCAGCGTCCTGACGTTGAACTATTGTGAGAGAGAGAAAAAAATTGGCCACGTATCTGCATTTATTCTGCAAATGTCGTCGAAAGACGACAGTCTTGCGTGTGGAGAGAGTGAAGAAAAAATTTAGTTGATGTTCTGCTCAAGAAAATCGGTGAATGGTATTCTGGAGGCGCTGCGTTAGAGTACCTGGAGCATGCAGCAGAGGCGAGCGAACGCATCTAGTCAAGTCACACGTGAGACGTGAGCGCCATCTGGCAGTTTTTTCAAAAACAAAGCGCGTGGCTCTGAGACGGGTGTGCGCACCCGCCTCAGAGGTGATAAGGTGTAGAACGCAAGGCGACGGGTAGGTGCCACCACCGTCTCGTTTTAGCAAAGCGTTGGAAACACTCGCCTTTCTGTGCAAGCGTGGGTTGGTCAGCGCATCGTCATAAGTGCTACGGTCCTTAAAATTACTGATGTAGGCCTTTTTTAGTAAAAGGCGCACATGCAAAATATATACGTGTTGTTATGGTGCCCCAGGCACGCACAATAATTGCTTTTTAATCGACAATTATACAACTATGAACGCTGAAACTTGAGTAACATAGGTGGGCGCTGCGGATGAGGTCGGCCGTTTCAAATACCCAATGCTGTTAAGAATAGGTAAACGGACAATAGTACAGACAGACAGACAGACAGAGAGACCAAACTTTTTGCGCCGAAGGTCCCCAAGAAAGACTATCGTCTTTAAAAAAGCAGTGAAAAGCCAACTGCCGGGATGAAGGTTGTGATCGAGAAAAGATGTTTTATCAGAGGCTACCCGAATAGCAGCACCCTATTTTTAGGACACGTTATTACAAGGAAGTGGGAAAATGTCAAACGCAAAATGAATTTCAGGCCGGTTATGTCACATAGCGGGGCCACTAGAAAAAGAAAGAAAAAATGGAAGGAGGGTTAGAGCAGGGGTGGGAGGTGAGGGCAAGGTCGAAGGTTCTCACGTTCAGGTTTGTCGCACCATGATGAACGGTTCGTCGCCACTGACCCGTCCGAGAAATAGTCGCGCAAGATTTCTCCTTCCAACATTTAGGGCTTTCCAAAAAGAAAATACATTTGCCGATGAGTTTGAGAAAGGAAAAGGTATTCGGGTGATTAGGTGCGTTTGAAAATTTGGTAACGGGTGCGACAACTTTAGCCGCTCACTTCACGTTCTCTTCCTGCAGCTCTCTTTCACAGTCCTCCGTATCGTGGTTCCATTGTTTAAATTGTGATGAAGGAAAAACGGGCAGGTACCGTTTTGGCTATACCAGATTATTTTGCGTGTGAGTACGGGCTCATGTTACTGCCCACGTGTGCACGTGTTTGCCGAGGTTCTGGCTAAACCAAACTGTTCTGTGATGTGTAAAAAAAAGACTATGTGCGAAGGTACACTATGTTAGAGGTGGCTATCCCAACAACAGGACAGTATAATACTGAATAAAAACACAAAAACAACTAAAATGAAGCCAAATAAAGCAAAGAACTTGTTGTGGTCCATCCATTCTTACTTAGGCCATGCGATATCACTTGTCTAAAGACAAACAAGTGGGCCGTTTTGACCTTATCAAGTCTAATATCGGGCTTCGAAAATAAAGGGTATTATTCTCGTTTCATATATCGCATTTCACCTTGGCCCTTTTTACGTCAACGATAAGTCTTTCTCACATACTGTTCAATCATAGGTTTTATATATACTTACTAATATTTCAGATATGAGTCTAAAAGAGCTAGCTTTCTCTATTACTCTCCATTCCTTCATTGTCTGCAAGACCAGTGTGATCGCTTATGTTTCCCGCCGAAGGATTGTTGCTCCTATCACTGTTACTAGTACGGCAACTAATTATGAGGTCAATTACTATAAGAATATTACAAATAGTAATTGAAAGACGGTATATTCCTACCGAAATCAATTTATGACACTTTAAGCGTGGGCTCAAGGTTCTTCAATGATCAAACTATTATCTTTGTATTTTAGTGGTCTACCAAACAGCAACATTGTACGCACTCCACAATACAACATGCCCCCCATCACAGTTGACGGTGATGCGATGCGTATACAAACACATATCTTCAAGACCCTCCTCGCACCGCACAACACCGTAACTTGCAGACATAGCTGTCCGACTCATTCTTTCATCTTGCTTGAAAGGAGCTTACGGTGTGGGCAGTATAGCATTATTTACTTTCCCAATGCGTAGGCTTGATGTTTACAGTGGTAAACATTGCCACGTGGTCGGAACAGGCACGAAGATAGCAGTCGGCTTCTTGGAGGTGAAACTATTAATTTGGCCGAACTTGTGGCCGCTAAAGGGAAACTCAAACGACAGCAAGAAATGCACACTGTATAATGATATCACCAGGCGGAGTATCGGTCGTCGAAAATAACTGAAAAGTGTTGAAGCGCGTCAGCGTTTACTCATTTATCATTGAAGATTCCAGCGTTACTGCTAGAAGCCGCGTAAGTTCTAGAACTCCAATGTTCTCGTTCAGCAAGTGATCTGATGGAAAGTTCTAACTAGATAGTTCCTTGTCATTCGGACGGACTTTTCGCAAAGCATGAGTTACAATGCTACGGGATTGCAACATGAAAATCGAAAGAAAAGAGCGGGCCTGACAATGTCATCAACTCGGTTCCTGCCATGTTCTTGGAAGTACCCCACACGGTTTCATTATACGGTTCGTGTTGTGTACGCCTTTCGTACAAAAAGCTATAGAAACAATACAGTTTCAATTCAGTCTCTATTGAAGCCTCCGTCAGTGAAAATCACTGGAGATTCACTGTGTCTTTCAATATGTCGTGTATTGTATTGTTCCAAACAACTTTTCATAAGTGCGCAAGACACTTCGTTGTTGTGACTATTGTTTTTCTTGTGGTGCCTGTTATTGCTGCCATTTTATAATGGCATTCTGTCTTTCTGCACATGAACTTTGTAGAAAAGGAATTTCGTTGTACTAGTACCGGCTCCGTCGCGTCGCCAGAAATAAACTGTCATGTCTTGGATGCACCGGGAACACCAGTTCAAGCGTGTTTTCTTTTCCTTGTTTGTGAGCTTAGGTTTAAAAAACATAACGAGGAAGAAGTAACTGCTGGTGGATGGTGGCACGAAACAAAACAACATCCAAGAAACAGTTTTTCTGCATTTTCATCGTCTCTTTTTGTTTAAATTTGCAAAAAGGTGGTTTGTTATGTTCTTCGCTCCACTTCGAGAGTATTGCGAAAACAAGCACGACATCTGCCTACTACCTCTTTTCACGTTTTCATTATATATATATATATATATATATATATATATATATATATATATATATATATATATATATATATATATATATATAGAGAGAGAGAGAGAGAGAGAGAGAGAGCATCGAACGCGTTATTCGAAGGTCGTAGGTTCGATTCCTGCTCACGGGTGGTTATTTTTTCATCCACCTTTCTTTCTTCTTTCTTCTTATTTACATTCCATTGGCTCTAATAACTTCCCCTGTACATTCCTTGGCATTACTGTCTGTTAGATCTCATATATATATATATATATATATATATATATATATATATATATATATATATATATATATATATATATATGCGTGTGTGTGTGTGTGTGTAACATTCGAGTGGTTTTATTGCTTTGCGTACTATCCAAGCCTGCCATGGAAAGTATTTTCGCCAACGAAAACATTCGCTGCCCGTCCAGCGTCTTGAGTTCATATTCGAGGCACTGTCAATGTGTGTTGTGTTTGGGAGCGTCAAGCAGCGGATGATGCGCATTCTTCTTGTCGTGGCCGCACGAACAAGTTGACGATCGTGCATGCTGAATCAGGAGTGAGACGTGTTTCGTGTTAGCATAACTGAGAAATCACGAACCTTTTTTAAGCCACTTCCGTGGACGTTCGCTATTGCAGATACCTGAGCTGGACGAACGCGACTCATCTCAAAAGCAGATAACGCGGGCGGACACATGCGTAAGGGCCCAGAACCAGAAAACGAAAAATTTCGACCATTCATAGACACGAAACTAGAAGCAGGCAAAGTGAAGTTCTCTAAAAAAAAAACGCCACAATCTGTGCTCATTGCGGAACCTGCGATTGGAAGGTGACTAACAATGAACTCGCTTATTCTTTCAGCTCATCAAGAATACAGAGGACATTTACCGTTGACGTCAGTCCAGCTACCATTTTGGCGCATATATAAGGCAGGTGGCAGTTTAATATCTGGGTCATCCTCGGAGCCAAAAATAAGTAGAAGTTATAGTCAAGCAAGAAGTTGGTTACCGTAAAAAAAAGAGAGTAACAGATTAGTGTAATCTTGCTAATATAAAGCTGTAACGTCATCAGCTGTTTCCATCATGGTCTGATAATAGCACAGTAAGAAGCGGAATGAGTCTTGTGAATTTGTGAACAAGTTTTAAGCAGAGATAACAAATTTATAAAATTGCGTTAACTACCATTTTTAATCACAAGTTTCGTTTCGCTCCGTACCAGTTGTCACTAAAGGCAAACGCTGCGTTCCCAAGGGCGTAGGTCGACTCGGACGCCAATACCCAAGAGGACATATTCTGGTAATAATGGTATTTTTTGAGTTCGCAGGTTCAAAAACAACATCGTGGTTATGATGAACAACGTTGTGAGCAGCTTCGGTATTATTGGCCATTAGAGTTTAAACACGCTCTGAAACCTCAGCACTGGGGCCTCTTACGTTGCGCTGCTATATCTAAACGAGGCTGCAGTGGCTTCCATTCAATGTCGCGACTTAGGTCTAAACTCAGGCAACCTAACCACTTGTGAAATGCGGTGAATTTACCTATGTCACTAAATCTGAACGCCGCGTTCATACGCGTGTGAATTCCACAACTGGAAGATAGAGAGACGTGATACGCTACATTGGCACGTGTTTCGTTGTGGTCCTACTTGTTCTATTTGTAATGAACATAAAAAAACAGTGTATTTTTCAGCGTGGCGTATGGTGGTGACCTTGAGGTACAATTAAGAGCGATGGACAGTTTCAGTGCACCACACTTAGCGCTAACGAGCTGCTGCATACGTAACACACTGACGAAGCCATTCGTGAGTAGTGTCGAGCGTTTTCTATCAGACAAGGCACACGTGGGAAAACCAATAAACTGGGGCAGTGGAATCGCCCAGCCGTGTAAAACATCGTTCTAGGCACATGCTGATTTGGGAGCGAGGGTACGAAATCGAGAAGCGTTAAGCAATCATTATGCAAGAAGTTAGATGTGTCTGGGAAAAAACTGTGCGCGGGTAACGAAGCGAACGTGTAGGTGCCTCGCTCTAAATCTCGTTAAGCGGCCTTGCCGAGCGTGGAAGATCACTCGGGTAATTAAATTACGTTCTAGTCAGTCTCATTCTGTCCACCCCAACGCACACCGACGTGATTTGGAGAAAATTGGCCGTGAAATGAATATTTCGAGCATAGGTGGAACGAGGAAGAGACGTGTACAGGCTGTTTTAAAGTCCTAACTTAGGTTACATATTATGGCTGCTACATTTATTTATGTGTTCAATTTCTTTCTAACAATTGGGTAATGGTGCGTGAAAATCTTCCAGTACGTTAAACGCTCATGTACATCGCGTCAAAGTGTGGTTATCATTTGATGAGCTTTCTGTTTACCCTGAAGGCATCCCATGTGTAAACATCACTAGAATAAACGCCGTGTGATGTCTGTCAACACACCAACTTAAAGCTAGTACACTTGATCCATCAAGGGTTTCTGTACTAGGCTTGTACCTGCCAGTAATTGAATTTGCTTGAGCTCTCAATGAGTAAGCTTTCGGGCTACTCTTATAATCGATATTCAAGTTATTTTCCTATTGACAAGAATGTTGAGAGTTAATCGGCACTCGGTATTGTCGTAAGTACTTGTTAACAAAACTAATGATCGTAATGTTAAATGCAAGAGAAGATAATGAAAACATCTGCTTCGATCAGGTCACGTACTGCTTTGATATGTGGGGTTTAATGTCCTAAAACCACCATATGATTATGAAAGACGCCGTAGTGGAGGGCCACGGAAATTTCGACCACCTGGGGTTCTTTAACGTGCACCTAAAGCTGAGCACATGGACCTACAACATTTCCGCCTCCATCAAAAATGCAGCCGCTGCAGCCGGGTTTCGAGCCCACGACCTGCGGGTCAGCAGCCGAGTACCTTAGCCACTAGACCACCGCGGCGGGGCTCACGTACTGCCTTTCACAATGCATGATGCTCAGTGCAAGCAGAAATGACAAATTGCATCGCATTGCTTTTTGATTCATCGTGATAACAGAACTCTCTACAGCAGGCATGCAGATTGAACGCACATGGTGTGGCCAATGATGTCAACTGTTTTGACATTCCACCTTAACTTGGCTTTTCTGGCAGTCGCTGCGCAGAGCAATGGCCCAAAATCTGTCGACATTCATGAATAGCGGAAGAAAAGTCGCGCACTTTGCCTCTAAATACCACCAACTATACGTGCCATTCACCCTTCCTCTCCCCAGTAGCCGATATTGAAGGTCACGGCTTTGATACCGGCCGCAGTATTTCGGTCTCGATGGAGGTGAAATGCTAGAAGCCCGTGTATTGTGTGACGTCAGTGCACGTTGTACGGTTTCGGGCTGCGACTAGCTTGAACTCCTCAGACAAGATCTAGAGAGAGACACAGAATCATGTTTACCTGTTCAAGCCCCGGCCGCAACAGCCTGGAGGCCACTGCCCGTGTGAACCGAGGCACCCGTGATCGTCATTGTCCACCTCTACAAGCGCTCACTGCCGAGCGCCGCCATACAATGCATGTCACCTACGTAATTTCTCTAGGTGGCATGGCCCCTTACTGTCCCCTCTCTTTTGTAAAAGTGGGAGTGAAGGAAACGTGCGACGTCACCCGGGTAACCTGCGAAAATGTCTTGACTCTCCTTAACCATGGTGGACTGCACGTGGCACACACGACCACTTGCCGGCGCTGTCCACCCAGAACTCGCTGTGGGACCTCATAGGCTGCAAGTCGAGGGAACTGTTGACGTTCGCAACAAAGGCAACTCTGCAACCACGTGAAGACGAAGGCGGACCGATCTCGCTCTGCTGAACGACCGCAGCTTCAGGTGTAGGTCCAGTCCCCGTGAGCCAGTGGGCCCAGATCTGTCAAATAGACCCTTTGGCACTCGCGTTGAGAAATGGGGCCGTTGTCGCAGCAGACGTCTCGCTTCGTTATGTCGTGCCATAATAGCCACCCGAACCACTCGCATTGCGGGGGTGGCCCCTCCTCCGCGTGGTAGTCGTCGTACACTGGCAACTTCGGCCACCATGGAGGCGTGACGTCCAAACAGAAAGCTTGCCTGCCTGAGCCTACAGCGATCACTCTTGGACTTTCGCAGATACTACATCTCCTCAGCAGTTCAGCTGTGGTTAAGGGCGTCGTCTCTGAAGAAGACGGTATCTTTCACAGGCCCAGCAATGACTTCCCGGGCTTTTTGGGCTTTTTTCTTAGATGAATTTTGACTGTTTTGGGCTCCTCGGGCATGTTGTTCAAAGAGACTGCCATGGCTTTCCCATTCACAGCATCGACGGCACTATTCAAGACATCCACGACCTCCGCGTTGTCTGCGTCTACGCATTATATTTCTTCGTCCCACTCGGCACCTTGTGGCGTGCTGCACGCTCCTCGTAATACTCGGCTTCACCGTCAGCAGTGGCTTCCCCTGCAGTTTTCAGCGGCCTCTCCCTCCACAGTCTTTTCTTCTTGTGTTTCTCTCGTCCTCCTCAACTTCTTCTTCTTCGCCATCCCCGAATTCGACGGCCCTTGCCAGGTTCTGAGACACCTCGGCCTCTTCACCATAATGCTTTTGGCCTCCTCTTCGTGGTTCTAAGATTTTTCGGCTTCTCTTTCACCGTGCTGAAAGTCATCAGGCTCTTCCTGCAAAATCTACACATATCTTCACCGTTCATGTTTTCCACTCATTCGTTGACACAGTCTTCGTGGTCCACTGGAGCCGCCCCATCACCCATTTATTTCCCCAGCGTCCGTCACGCCCTCTGCGTTCCTCTCGGCAGCCTTCTCAGTTTCGGCAGGCATGAAGTACTCCCCCTCGGCCACGCTGCTGCGGTTGTCGTCGCCCATCTTGTGGTTTTCGCTTCAGAGAGCTGACTTCGACGTCCCGCGACTTTCTGAGCTCATTCGGGGTCACAACATTCTTGTTGTCGCAGGGTCTGCCGCAGTCATATCGCTTGTAATCTCGCAGTGTATCAAGTCAGACGAACTCCAAGGCATCCGTGGGCAGCGGGATGCCGATGTAAGGAGTGAGGTACTGAGCAGCTACGTTCGGGCGGGGCAATTGCCTGCAAATTTCGCAAGGCTAGATACAGCGGCTACCTACAGCATCCCAATCCCAATTCTAAACGCGCCGTAGCTCGTTGAGGATGATGATCCCGGAGAGAAAATGGCTTTGGAGGGTCTCAAACAGCTGCTGCAGCCAAAACAAGTCCCAAAGAGAAATACATTCACGAGGGCCCGCTTCAGTTGCCACAGCTCTTCGTAGGCGATATTACCTTCCATTGGATCGAAGTGTGTAGTTGGTCGGAGCTGTCGGACGAATATTAGGAGAACATCTTGGGGCGGGGTCATTCTGGAGGAACGTGCTATGTGAGTGTCTCATAACGCTAAAAAACACCACGTGGTCGAACATTCTGCAGCCCTTGTTGCGTGCGTTCCTTGCATTCATATCATTGTTTTGGAACGTAAAGCCCCAGAATATATACTGGGGGCAAAGTACGTTAGGGAGCATAGTTTTTTTCCGTTTTCCGTGCATGCTCACAGTGACGACGACGATTACGCTGATGACGATGAATAATGAGGGTGTTCCAGAGTGAGCGTTCATCACCCTTCCGGGGTGTGTGGCCATTGAGGGCGGTGCTGACTTGAGCTCAGCTGACTGATGGCTGTCGCATCTCCCGGACAGGCAAACTCTGCCTGGTTGGCATCCCTCACTAATGATAATTTAACCATTGATGTTTTCTTGCGCAGCGGTCTTAGCAGCATTCCGGTGACTCTGGTCAACAAATGGGCTTCTATTCACATAAAAAGCCCCAAAAACATCCAGGAGGAGCTACGGAAGGTGACCGAACACTTCCAACTCATCACCGAGGTGTGACAGTTTGGTCGTGGAGGCATTTTGTGCTGTTCCCCGGATCAGGCCTGCGTATCAGATCTGCTAAAATGCACATCGTTTGCCTCTCTCCTGGTGAGCCTTTTTGTTCCACCTCACTTGACCTGTGTGATAGGTTCGGTTCGTGGGGTAGACTTAAGCCTGTCTCCACCCGAAATCCTAGAGATGTTTTCTGCTGCAGGCGCGGTGGCAGTTTTTCGCTGTTCACGTAGCGATGATGAAAATAAGATCCCGACAGAGTCGGTGATAATTACCTTTGCTGGAACTAGACCAACAGAGATCAAAGCGTGGCCACTAATATATCAGGTCGAAGTGCTAACTCCTCGTCCACTGCAGTGCCATATATGCTGGTGTTTTGGGCATACCATAAAGGGTATGCAACTCTAAAGAATGCACAACTCAGGAAAGATCTTGCTGTCTCTGCGGTGGCCCTCACCCTTCTGATGATGATACATGCCCTGCGAGAGCTCAGGAGATTCAAATTATGGAAATAATTGAGCAAAAACGTTGTTCAAGACGCGAAGCTCGAATTGACATCGCAGAGCGCTCTCGTGGGTACGCAGTTGCTGCGATCCGTAATAACCATGTCATGGACTCGTCACTCTCAGACGTGATAGCGTCGGCCGTTGAGAAAACAATGACGAAGCTATTGGAGAACCTTTTTGTGACGCTGATGGGGTCATTCGCTCAAATAGTAAAAAGCACAAATCGCTCAAGTCCTCATGAATGTTAATCATCCACATGCAGCCTCTATGATTTCCTCAGCTAAAAAGATCAATGCAGGATCTGTAGAAACAGGGCCTTCTAAACCCAGCCACCCGATAACAACACCTGTTGAAGAGTTATATTCATCAAGAGCTGGTCCGTCGAACTGCGGCCGTAAAACAATTCCCATTGAATATCTGGATTGGAGCTCTCATTCAGGTTCGCAGGACTCACAAATGGAATTCGACACAAAGAAACTGAAACTGCGGGCGTTGCCATGAAAAAATGGATCTCCAGTGAGTCCTAAAGGGAAAAGTAAAAAAAATATCAAAAAGAAGTAGCATCAAAAGAGGATATTTTGAAAGATAAGTTATTGCAGAAGACAGTGAATGCTGCCGGCATATCCTCAAAATAGGTTGATTAAGAATCTTGCAGTGGAATTGACGGTCGATTTCTTCCGCAGCTACTGATTTATTTTGAATTGTAATCAGCATTCCCCAGATGTTATAGTGTTGCAAAAAACTTGGCTTTCTAAAGAAAAAAACGTTGCATCTTAAAAACTACCGAACATTTCGCTTAGACCGCCCCTCTCGGGGAGGTGGTTTAGCAGTGTCTCTTCAAAATTCAATCTCTTCAAAAAGTGCACATCGGGCAAAAGTTACAGGTCAAATATTGAATTTAGAAAGGGAAATTTTAACATTAGATATTGCTCTTCCAGGACACATTCCCTTTTCGTTAGTAAACGCTTGTTTTCCATCAGGTGTTCAAAATTGTGGTGTTTTATATACCGTAATTTCATCTTGCAGAAAAGACATATTAATGGTAGGAGACTTCAATTCTCATCACACTTCGGGGGGATTCAGAACAGATGTAAGTGGAAAGTGCTTGTGGGATATTGTTGCTAAAAATATTTTAACATGCATTAACCAGCGAACCCCCGCATTTGTATGCAATCAGTGTCATTCTGCGATTTATCCGACTTTCTGTAGTCCTAGCCTCTGTATTTCTGCATGGTCTACTTTAAACTCGGGTACAAAGAGCGATTATTTTCGTATATTGTTTGAACTTGTATGTCCCGTGACTTCAATCATCAGGCAGCCCACTTTTCACATCAATTTTAAAACATTTGAACAGACACTACGTGTGGCTTTGTCAAAAGGAACCGAGGTAAATAAAGAGCGAATGTTATCACCTTTAGGGATGTTATAAAACAATCTTTAAATAAAGCTAAATTCACAGTTCAGGTCTCTAAACAACGCCCTTTGAATCATTGGTGGAACTGTGATTGTTCACGTCATTACAGGCTAAGAAAAGCAGCGTGGCCGAAATTGCTCTATAGTCAGTGCCTTAGAAACTGCAGTGATTACAAATGCGCGGCTGCAATTTTTTAGCCAACAGTTGCCGCTGCGAAAGATAACTATGACAGCCAACGTTCCGAGTTCCTTTCAAAGTCTGGCCACAGGAAATCACTTTTCAACTTCCTTAAAGCTCAAAAAGTAATCCCACCGTTAACAAACCTCGAATCGGTAGTTTCAACGCCACGTGAGTTGCCTACTTTTCTGAAAAATATTGCTCAAGGGCTGGAAAGCCGCATCACGGCTGCTAACTTTTACCACTCGCCGTGCCCTGTTAACAGTGATGACTTTGAAGAGGTTACAGCGTCGGAAATAGCACAAGTAGTGAAAATATTGCCAAATTCTGCTCCAGGTCCCGATGAAATAACTGCATTGGTAATAAAAATAATCCATAAAGTATCACCTCAAGATTTACTTGCAATAGTTAACCACTCCATTAGACATTCGTGGATTCCGCCTGAGTGGAGAATCGCGAAAATAATTCCTTTATTAAAGAAACATGGAGCTGGGTTTAGTTTGGATAACATTAGGCCTATTTCACTCACATCTAATTTGGTAAAACTAATCGAAAGACTTCTACACAATAGAATAGACCACTGGTTGGACGAAAATGCAATTTTAAGCCCATGCCAAATTGGATTCAGGCGTGGCTGCTCCATTTGGTGCGCTCATGTTGATCGTGAAAGCAGGATACAACTAGCTCGTTCTAAGAAACAGGTTTCCGCCTTAGTAACTTTAGATATTGCAAAATCTTATGACAGTGTGGAACACATTAAACTAATAAATTCGCTAACGCGCATCGGGTTACCAAATTACTTCGTGGCATGGGTTTACACCTTTCTAAAAGATGGAAAATTCTATTGCTCTTAATCTGGCATGTGATCTTCAAAATATAAACAAACTAGAGGTCTCCCCCAAGGTTCGGTACTTTCACCATTATTATTTACTATTTTATTGCGCACAATTCCAATACAACAGGATGTACACGTGTATGTATACGCTGACGACATCGCATTCTTTTGCCACAGCTACAGATATACATACATTATATCAAATGCTACAGTTTTATATGAACGCTCTGGACACATGGTTAGACGACACTAATCTATCAATAAACATCAGGAAAAGTGCAGGCGTAGTTTTTCCTATAAGTGTTCCTGTGCAGATTTCCGTACTTTACAAACAGGACTTTATCCTGCAGGTGACATCGATTAAATACTTAGGAGAGACTTATACTGAAAACCTAAATTGGAGTCCGCATATAGAAAATATGGCAGCTAAAGGAGCACAGGCACCTGGGGTGCTTCGTAGACTCGGTAATAAACGTTGTGGTTTAGGTCGTGATGTGCAAGTAATGATATATTGTATGTATATTCACCCAATATTGGTGTTTGGCAGTGTCTTGTTTTCTGGAGCACCCGCCTACAAAATTAGACCACTGGTACTACTAGAACGCGAAGCGCTACGCTTATGTCTTGGGCTCCCTAAATTTGTCGCAATTACATTTTATATAAGGAAGCGCACCTGCCTTCTCTTCGTGCTAGGTTCCAAATACTAACAGTCCGTACCTTCCTAAAAATATAGGTATCCCCATATAGTAGGTCGCAATATGTTTTCATTAATGAGCCGACGTCCGTGTTTAACCAACAGTGGTCTAGATTAAAATGTCCACAAGTCATCGTCGTACAGAAGCTCTTAGAAACATTACAAGTTAACCTTTGTGAAGTACGGGTACCAAGAACGCCTATTCAAACAATGAAAATAGAATTTGACAATATTTTTCCTAATAATTGCAAAACTCTTCCCAGTAGATATCTAGATGCCATTTTGAAAGACCACCTGGCAATATTAGACATAAAGATTGTAATAGCAACGAATGCTTCAGTTCGCGAAGAGAAGGCAGGAGTCAGAATTGCATATTCAGTGTGGGATTGGTCTTTTTCGATTTGTTTACCTGATTTTACACCTATTTATCAAGCGGAATTACTGGCGATTCTCTTAGCGTTACGAAAATTACCTCAAGCAATAACAGTTGCTATTATTCTTTCAGACTGCTTGTCTGTGTGTAGTTTATTAACTTCGCCTAATATGTCCAATGCTTTAAAAGTATTTTACGACCTTGCCCCAAGATATTTACGACTCATTCGTTTGGTGTGGATACCAGGGCATAAAGGTGGCCTCACATAATCATTCGCAGTGGCCTCACATAATTATCCCATAATTTCTATATTACCGACGCTAGCATTTATCGCCGTGGCTTGCTTCGAAAAATTTGTCATGTCAGATTAGTTTGAAAATTCTCGCTTGGCAACATCTGATTTTTTCCATCCTAAGTACCCTAAGAAAAATCGATGGTGCTTCTCTAGAACGGCGGAGATATCAATTACGAGACTAAGATGCCGAGTCCCCCCCCCCCCCCCTCTGAACATTTATCTACACAGGTCTGGTCTGCCGCAGTCTCCCCTATGGCTCCACTGCAACGAGAGTGAATCCCTTGACCATTTACACATAACATGCAGGTTATACACAAACCAACGGAGGAGACTGTTAGAAGAACCTCTCCGCAGGTTGGCTCTAAATTTATCCCTTCCGGTGGTCCTCTCCTTTGGAGCAACTGAAAAGGGATTTAGCCACAGGAATGTTTGCGAGGCCGTGTGCGATTTTCTAAAGACAACAAAACGAATGGAATGTTAGACTGAGGCATAAATTTACTTTATTTCAAGCCATATTAGCCTGTTCGTTCTTTGTATTACCTCTATTTTATTTCTAATCTATCGTTTACCGATTGGTTCTTTGTTTAAACATCGTTATCTAAGTAATCAGGGTGGTAAAACAACTCCACCTCACAAATGAGGCACCGTCCGTTTCATGGCCGATCCCCCGTGGTGGGTTCCGCCAGGACTCTGAAGAACAACAAGCCAACCATTCTCTTTCTGCCATTGATAAAAAAGAACGTGAACCCACTCTACCCTGAGAAAGACAATGCCGACGCAAACAACACCGCATTGCACTGATGACGATAAAGAATAGTAGTAATAGTAAGTGGTTCTTGAAGGAACGCAAAAAGGAGCGAATTTCTGTATGCCCAGTTGGCGACACGGATAGGGTAACTTCGGTATAGGGTAACGGAATAATAAAGAATAGTAGGAAAAGAAAGCGTGTTCCAGAACGCACAATCTCTTCCTGCCGTGGATGAAAACGAACGTGGACGTGCTCTAGCCCGCGAAAGGCAACGCCGGCGCAGACAGGAAGCTACCCTGGAGGCAACACCTCGTGAAGCAGCGCCAAAGCGGCAACACCGACAACAAGCTGCTCAAGGAACCAGTGCGAAAACAGGTGAGGTGGGTAAGTGTGCAAAGCCTTCGATCTTGGATGCAGCGATAAACCGCCTTAGGTGAAGAAAGGTTCCGCAGGAGGAGGAAGAGAATCAATACATCGACTAAGACGGAAAAGAATGGAAAGATGGCTTCCGCCTTCTGGTTGTCTTTGGGTAATGCATAAAATGCCCTGTGAGTTTTTTTTTTTTACCGTCACTACCAAACGTCGGTGACACACTTGGCGAGATCAATGTGCTCAAGCACGAAACTTGGACGACAGACATTTGGTTCAAAGTTAGCAATGCGCGAACGTGAACTTAGCATGCCAGACGCATGCGAATCATTTTTACAGTAAGTGCTTTATATTCATGAATGTCTGTCAGCGTGGGCTGGGTCGAGGATTGTGATGGGTCGATTGAACGAATCGAAAAATATTCGAAGGCAGAACAGAGTCGCATTTCATCGGCAGTAGGGCAGTTACGTGTGAGCGTTTTTCGCTTTCGGCACACAACCCTGTAGATATGCAGCTTTATAAAAAATATATACACCCGATTCTTTTCGAATAATGCGCTTCTCAAAACAGCGTGTTGGAAGTGAATGAAGCCTGTCTGGTTTCCTTGGACACCACGGTGTTCAGTTACACGTGATGCGGCAGCCATTCGTTTCACTCTTCTCTCACCTCGATCCTTATCTTCTCTCTCTATTTTTTAATGATGAGAAACGGAGGCCTTGACTAAGTCGTGTTTCCCTCAAAGCAGCAGGCTCTTAAAGTAAATCTTCGGGAGACTTCTTGACAGAAATAAAAGTTCAGCCGCCCCCTTATACCCTTGCTTTTTTTTTCTCTAATGAACCTCTTGCCAATGAATCTAGCATCGAGAGCGTTCCGCCAGTAATTGTTTTGCGGCACTTTCGAGCTCAACGTAATATTGTTCAAAAATACCATGCCTGAATATACCAAGAAAGCAGTGTTAATATAGGTTAAGCTATAATATTTTAGATAATTCTAAGTAGGTCACCCGTTAGACAGAGCGAGAAGTGACATCAGTGAAGATATAGGTGCAAGACAAGGAAGTCACTACCCTATCTCTGCATAATTTCTTCTTACGTGCAGGGTTATTTAGAAGCCAAAGAAAGCGACCGTTAGAAGAACCTCTCCGCAGGTTTACTTTGATTTTATCCTTTCCGGTGGTCCACTCCTAAGAAGAAACTGAACAGTAATTTAAGCGCAGGAACGTTTGCGAGGCCATATGCGATTTCATAAAGCAAACAAAACCAATAGAATGTTAAGCTGAGGTATAAATTCCCTTAATTTCAAACCATATTTCTTTGATGGGTTTTCTTTTTTATTACTTCTATTTGTTCTATTTCTAATCCATCGTTTACCAATCTGTTGTTGTTTTTTGTTTAAACATCCCTATCTAAATATACTGGCTGGTAAAACAATTTGATCTCGAAATTGAGGTACCTTTCGTTTCATGGGCGACCCCCATGGTGGGTTGCGCCAGGACTCTGAGGAACAACCAATCAACCTGTGTCCGCGTACAGGGGAAGCTGAAACGTACAGCCCCCACAGTTTCACTTCTCTCGCCCCCGCCGTGGTGGTCTAGTGGCTAAGGAACTCGGCTGCTGATCCGCAGGTCGCGGGTTCGAATCCCGGCTGCCGCGGCTGCATTTCCGATGGAAGCGGAAATGTTGTAGGCCCGTGTGCTCAGATTTGGGTGCACGTGAAAGAACCCCAGGTGGTCTAAATCTCCGGAGCCCTCCACTACGGCGTCTCTCATAATCATATGGTGGTTTTGGAACGTTAAACCCCACAAATCAATCAAGTTTCACTTCTCTCGGACAACAAACCTTAACAGCGCAGTAGATAGTCTTTACGCGTCTAAATTTGCAAGAGCGGAAATTCACACTTGTAAGAAAAGAAAAAAAAACACCACGCCTTCGTTGAAGGCGCAGCACAGCCACAGCGAAAGCTAGAAGAGCGGCCTTTCAGAGCCTTTTCTAAACACTCATTGGGTAACTGCTGCAAGTACACCTGCTGTGTACCCACTACATCATTAATATTAATAATTTTTTGGTAGTACCCCTGCATTCACTATGCTGTCCTTCGTGATTCTTTTGAAAAGCGTGGTATCCGCGATATACTTGCAAGGAATTTTGTGCCAATAGTTCGTGAAATGGCTGACGACCATGAGGCATTATGCCTGATGTGCGTATGCGCCACTGTTATTAGGTGTTGAAGAACAAGCTTTTGTAGTGGGTTGGAGCATTGGACGACCCACTTGTTATGCTATTCGCATTGCGTGACGCCTGGTTTTCTTTCGGTTGTTCTAAAACGCTTTATTGCTCATAATAACGCTATTCCTTTCCCGACCTCAAGCCTGCCTAAGGCTAAATTGCGAACAAGTCGCAAGCACCAACGTGGCGCAGTGGCGGAATACGAAACTGACACGCAGCACACCCAAGTTGAGGTCCCACTGTGTCCTTGGTACAAGGTTTTTTTTTTTTTATTTCGTGCGCGAGTGGTTACGGACACCAGCGGCAGTGGTGGCGGCGGCTGTGGCGGAAACGGCGGCGGCGGACAACTATACAGTGCCGCGCGGCACCCAATTTTTGTATCTTTCGCTGTAAAACAGAAGTGTATGAGTTTTTCACGTTTGGTAATCATCGGCGTGCCACGCACAATGCTCCCTTGAAAGAGACATGTTAACACTCTTTGACTTACGAGACTCTTAGACGAGGGTGTGATCACCGCCATGCCAAGTTTACGTGTCTCGTTAAAGGGAGTCATATATAAGTCAGAACTACACAAAAAACTGTCGGAAGGCTGCTTTTCTTTTTGCGTTCATAGTGGTGTATCAGAGAAATGACCTTCTAAGGTGGTGTGCACACATGATTGATTGATTTGTGGGGTTTAACGTCCCAAAACCACTATATGATTATGAGAGACGCCGTAGTGCAGGGCTCCGGAAATTTAGACCATCTGGGGTTCTTTAACGTGCACCAAAATCAGAGTACACGGGCCTAAAACATTTCCGCCTCCATCGAAAATGCAGCCGCCACAGCCGGGATTTGATCCCGAAACCTGTGGATCAGCAGCCGAGTACCTTAGCCACTAGACCACCGTGGCGGGGCGGTGTGTACACACATACAAACAAAAAATAAAGTATAACTAGTTACCCGCCAACACTCGTTTGGTCCTCTCGCGCAACAATGGCGGGTATAGCTGCAAAAAATAATTAAAAAAAACTCACTGCAAATTAGAGATGCCTTACCTTAACAGATTTCTTGTAGCGCCCGCTTCTTTTATTTATTTTATATTGCAGCCATGCGGAGTGAAAGAAAGACGCCCCTTAATGAGCACACGAAGTATTTTGAGACAAGCACCTTTTCAAAAGAATAAATGTCATGCATACCGTTAGTCTAAATTACTTATTTTGCGTAAGTGAGCAACAAGTCTAACTGGTGCCAAGAATAAGGCAGTTTGAGTTATAATGTAACAAATGAAAGTAACGAAACAAATTAGGGCTTCTCGTTTTCTTGGCTCATACGGTACTTAGCATAAGGAAAAGGTAATTTTTTATCCTCATACATTTGACGAAAGAATATTTTCAGGAAATAAAGGTGTGGTGTACTTAGGCTATCTTCATATAATCTCCTGAGCACACGTTCATAATGTGTCATCATGGTTTTAAAGAAAACAACTGCCTGGAGAAGACTAAAAATAGCTGAAGCCAGGTATAAATTGGAGTAAATGCGGTGATGTCATTAGTGAAAGAATAAGCAGCTTTTCGGAATAGTTCATGAGATCTTGTCATTCACACGACATAAATTTAAATATTTTTTCCATTCATACTGAGACGCTTGGCTTCTCAGGTTCAATATTACTTCTGTCTATAGAAGGTCCTTTTGCCTATAATAACTCTGTAGCATTCGTGAGTTTTGGAGAGCTGCGTAAAAAAAAAAGCACAGAAACACAGATGAAAGAATGATATAAAGAAGCCACCAGATATGGGAAATAGAAACGATAGAAAAAAATCATAAATGAGTCGGCAAAGATCTAAATAGAATACGTCGACTGTATTTTTTTTCGTGCTGCCGACTACGGAAAGCGACAGCTGCATATGACAAGATGATGAAGGAAAGAAACTATCAGAGAAGAAAGTAACGAAAGATAAGAATCACGCAAAACAAATTGATACACAAGTGGATAATGGTGAGTCGTCTAAACCAGAAGGCGCGTCACTTAACTTGAAGCGAGATGAAGTTTTCTCTAACGTATACACGCATTTGAAGTTGGGTAAAGACGTTATAACAAAGCTGGCGTTTTCGGGACTTTCCTTAACTTTTCACTAACAGCCTCGTGTGTTCACGAACAGCCTCATTGTGCACTCTAAACCAATTCTTACCCTTAAAGCGACTTCAAGGAAGCAAAATACTTTTTTGACTTACCAGTATTTGCAAAATTTTGTGCTTGGCGCCTCATGATAGCTTTTTTTTCCTTTGTGAAAATGGTAATATTTTACCTAACTCCCCCTATAGGAGGCAAGGGTGTTACAAATTTCTCAAAACCGATTAGTACCCCGTCTGGTCATAAATCATTGATTCATGAAAACACTTTTTTTCCTGAAAAGTAAGGCCGTTAGTTATAGATGTATTAAACTACCTTAACCCCTTAACTGCTTTGAACGAGCAGAGCTCGTCGTGGCCAAACATTCCCAAAGCTACTTCAAACTAGTGCAACTCGTCCTAGTAGAATAGGCACCCCCTTAAGCGTTCAACGGGAGAAGCGCACCTTTACGGGTTACATTGTGGGTCAATCACTAGATGCCAGCATTTGCTCGAGAATTTGGCTTAGTTTTCTTCTGCGGCATTGATTATTATGATTGATATGGGGGGCTTGACATATCTGAAAATTCCAAATATTCAAATCCAAGTATCCAAATCTGAGCAGACGGGTCTACAGCATTTTTGCCTGCATCGAAAATTTAGCCTCCACAGCCGGGATTCGATCCCGCGGCCTGCAGGTCAGCTGCCGAGTACCTTAGCCACTACACCTACATGGTGGTGCTGAATCGCTTGGTGTTCACTAAAATGGGTATGACGTCAATTGACTGTGCGCCGAATGTGAATAAAAACCATGAAAATCACAGCGTGAATTTAAGAAGAAGCATATCTACATGCCACGCTAATGGAGGGCTAGGGGCCGATCGAGTTGCTCGATAATCGTCAAAATTTGTAATTCGTGAGGAGACTGCATGACGAACATGAGTGAAAGGTGAAAACAAGAAAAACAGTACACGCATTTCATGTATAATACAATTTACAAACCGTGCTCATTCTGAGCTCAGGGCTGGTTGGCTATCGTGACATTCACCAAAACGTGAAATCTGTGGGATGACTGTTTGACCAACATGAATGAAAGGTAGAAAACGAGAATCGATGGCATGTATTTTGGGTAAAACATGATTTGCAGGCCGCGTTCATGGCGGGCTCAAGACTGGTTGGCTAGCTTGATATTCATAAAAATTGGTAATGCGGGAGGGGTGTTTATGGCGACCACCCATGACTAGTGCTCACATGAATATCATGATATGCATGTTGTGTCGGCGTGATTTGCATGCCGCTATCTTGGTGGGCGCAGGCCAGTTCACCAGCTTGACATACCACTGAATTGGTAATGCGTGATGTGTCTGCGGTAGACAGCAATCAAAGGCTGCAACAAGAAAATATGTCATGCATGCTACGTAAGCCATCATTTTGATTGCAAGTTTTAGGTGCACTCGCGGCCAGTTCCGTATTTTTATACACGGTGAAATCGGCATGGTGTCGCTGGTGGTAACAAGATAATATGATAAGTCACAAGTCACCTCATTCCTATGAGAATATATATATATATATATATATATATATATATATATTATGAAGTCTTGGTTTGGAAGACCGTTATTAGGATCGAGGAAACGACAGCCGGCAGCTAAGATGAACGAACCAAGATGATGATATTACGTGACAACGATGAGGATGCACGAGCAACACATGATAATGATGATAATGTGCAGATGAAAAGAATTGGTATAGTAAATGCCCACACTAATTCCCCCCACGTGAAAGCGGCCAGCGTGGCCGCGGCAAGTCGAGGGGACAAAAAACGTCGCGTGAAGGGCTTCATACGGGAGACATGGACGACCTCAGTAGTTCGATAACGGCGATCTGCTGGGGCTACAAGTGGCGTCACGCGACAATTCACTGGTGAAGTTTCTTCGAGAACTGTGTACGGCCCAATAAACCATGGCTGGAATTGGTCGCACAAGCCAGGTGTGCGAATAGGCGTCAAAAGGAGCACTTCGTCTCCAGGTTGAAAGGATACAGCAAGATGCGATTCATCATAAACCAGCTTTCTGTCTTGCTGTCGGGCTTCAGTGTTTATACGAGCACGTTGGCGGCTCTCTGCGAGCCGCAAAACGTATTTTTCTGAAGAGGATGCAGATGAACCCGCATGGCAGGTAAAGAAAGAGACGTCCAGGAAAGAAGTAGGGGAGCGTCCATAAACTAGGTAAAATGGCGAGTAGCCGGTTGTCCGCTGAATGGCTGTATTGTAGGCGAAAGTGACGAATGGTAGAACTACATCCCGGTTCTTGTGGTCTGGCTGAATATAGGTGGCGATCATCTCAGCAAGAGTGCGGTAGAATCGCTCAGTGAGGCCGTTAGTCTGGGGATGATAACTAGAGGCAGTCTTGTGAGTTGTACCTGAGGCGCGAAGAACTTCGTTCACTAGTTGTGAAAGGAAGGCCCTTCCACGGTCATTGAGCAACACACGTGGAGCACCATGACGCAGTATAATGGCTCGGAGGATGAAATCGGCAATTTCAGAAGCTGAACCGGTAGTGACGGATGCCGTCTCGGCGTAGCGCGTCAAATGGTCAACGGCTGTCACTATCCATCGGTTTCCAGCTGCACTGACTAGAAGGGGGCCATAAAGATCGATGCCTACAACTTAGAATGGTGTGGCTGGGCACGGAAGAAGCGTTAGTGTACCGGTTAGAGCAGATGTTGGTAGTTTTATACATTGGCAGGTAGTGCAGGACCCGACGTACCGAGCTACACTAGTGGTTATACCTGGCCAATAAAACCGACTTCGAAGGCGATCGTAGGTTTTTTGGTAACCAAGGAGACCAGCAGTCGGATGGTCATGAAGTGCTCTGAGGACTTCGGACCGAAGTGATCGGGGTAGAACGGGAACCCAGCGCTGATCGTCAGGATGGTAAATTTTGTGGTACAGCACCGAGTTGTCCAGCTTAAACTGCGAGAGTTGGTGACGGAGCCTGGCAATAAGTGGACGGGAACTGCCAGAGAAGTAGCCTATAATACGTCGACAGCATGGGTCCGCCAGGTGTCGAGAAGAAAAATCGTGGGGGTCGTCCGAAGGCAGCTGGTACATAGAGGCGAAAGAGGAAACCGCCGTAGACGTGGACTCTGAGGGTGTGTTGTGCAAAGTGATTGCAGAAACGCTGAGGGGAGCCGCTGGTGTTGGGCAGCGAGAAAGAGCATCGGCGTCGCTATGCTTTCTGCCACACTTGTATACGATGTCAAAATCATACTCTTGTAGGCGTAGAATCCAGCGGCCGAGGCGTCCCGACAAGTTCTTGAGTGTCGAAAGCCAACATAAAGCGTGGTGGTCGGTCACAATGGTGAAATGGCGGTCATGCAGATAAGGACGAAATTTCTGCACTGACCAAACGATGGCGAGGCACTCCTGCTCGGTGATCGTGTGTTCCTCTCGACTCCAGTCGACAGACAGACAGACAGACAGACAGACAGACAGACAGACAGACAGACAGACAGACAGACAGACAGACAGACAGACAGACAGACAGACAGACAGACAGACAGACAGACAGACGGACAGACAGACAGACAGACAGACAGACAGACAGACAGACAGACAGACAGACAGACAGACAGACAGACAGACAGACAGACAGACAGACAGACAGACAGATAGATAGATAGATAGATAGATAGATAGATAGATAGATAGATAGATAGATAGATAGATAGATAGATAGATAGATAGATAGATAGATAGATAGATAGATAGATAGATAGATAGATAGATAGATAGATAGATAGATAGATAGATAGATAGATAGACAGATATATAGATAGATAGATAGATAGATAGATAGATAGATAGATAGATAGATAGATAGATCTTTCACGGGTGCTGAAGTTCACGAAGAAACGATTCGGATTTGTTGAATGCCGACAGCCAAGCGCCTAAATGTCAAGCAATTAGCATTTTTAACGTGTTAGTACGCGTGCGTGTGCGTGTGAGTTATTGAAATTGCCGCTCTTTTTATCTTAGCCTTTTAAAGAATAGCGGTATGCTTCAAAAAAGGCTGCAGAAGCACACGCGATGTGTAACACAATTGTTACACTGCTTATACTATGTGAGTCTGCATATGAAGCTCCACTACAACTTCAACCAAGCTGCCCCAAATGTGGCGAAGGACCGGATGATCACGGTACTTTCGCCGTTCTGGTGAATTTGCCTAAATATCATGGCACACACTGATATCGTTGAGTTCTTGTGTACAGCGTCTGAATGTCACAGCTTAGCAGCGTGCAGGCCACAACAAAACAAATGACTACGTTGGTGGCAATGAACACTCCAGCAGTATATATGAAACGCGGCCACTTATCCAAAAACAGGTTCAGGTTACACGTAGCTCACATAAAGAAATGAACATATCCAGACTAAATAGAAATGACTTGGTATTTTGAACACTCCACCAACTGCCCTAGGAGAAACAACACCTTACAAGTATACTTTCATACAAGCACGAAATCAATACACAAAGTCCATGTTTTTAAACGTGCATATCGAAGGTTACCTGCCAGCGCTTTGAATTCCTATTGATCGATTCCCTGTTCTCTTTTCTGCAGGTAAGCTTCGGTGCGCTGGAAATTCCACCGATCGTTTAGAACTTTCGAGGTCCACAGGAGACATTTGATGAGCGCCCGACGGTAATGCGATTACCGAGGAGGGCGTTGCACCTGTTACTCATCGCGGGTGACACTTCACACTTGGTAGATAAAAAAATAATAAATAACGATGAGTCAAGAATGACGGCGCTACGCTCTTTCGACGCGTTTGCCTCGGCGAGTTAACTTTGCATTTTACGCGGTAATTTTGGCATAGTGAATAGGCACCGTTTTTTTTTTCAAGCTATAGACTACGCGAGAGATGGTCGGCATACAGTATGGCAGCATATGAAAACAAGTTTGTTGGAGACTGACGCTCTAGGGAGATAAAACGGCAGCATGGCATTAGAAAGCATCCTATAGATTAAGCTGGTTGGAATAATTGATGAGCCCTTACCCCCTGACTGGAAAACGGGGGCAAGAGAAGCATGCCAGGTGCAAGGGTTACAAACTATACCTGGCGACAACTTATGCTGCAATTGAAGCGAAGGCTTCTGAGCCAGGGCTCCCACACATTGGGGCTGATTCGAGAGTATACTACTGCTGCTTGTGGCTGATTCTGGTATTGGCGACTCACATCATTAACACGTTTAAGGAATCATACAAGCACAAAATGTACATAGAGGAGACATTTTCATGGTTCAGTGTATATGTCTCAGTGCGATACTACGAGTATATAGTTTCCTCGTAGAACTGAAGAGCGTGTTTGCGGCTGAACACTGACTATGTGGCGGATGCCATGTTTACGTGGAAGATGGGTGAGATAAAGAAATTGCGCTATCTATAAAAAGGGAAAAAAATATGACATTTTTCAAAGAGTTTACGATGACCGTATGTTCCCTACAACTTCTTGAAACTCTTTGAGGCGCACATTCAGTAAAGCAGCATTTATTCCCTCATGGCAAATGAGAAAACTATCTGCAATTTGAAGTACTATTTTCTGGCATGGTCGCAGGGACGCGCTTCGGTTCAGTACCTTGTACAGCGCTGTCAGTGAAAGCTGTCACCAAGTATACTGGTCTTGATTTTTTTTCGCATTGAGCGATACTTCCCCCTGTTGCCTCCACCTATGACGAGATTCATAACCTTGATGCACGTGCTTAGCAGTGCAACACTTCACGGTGAATTCGCGGCACAGACGTGAACGGTGAACGGGCGTTCGTATCTCCACAATTATAAAATGTGCCGATGTAGAATTACAGGTAGCCTGTATATAAAAACGGTTGGCCCTGCCAGAAAGAGCTCATTTCCGACAAATTAACTGTTAAAAGCATCGAGTATTAAAAAAAAAGTGGCAGCATATCCACGGAGTGAATGATGGAGAGTGGGGCGAAGAATTCGTCCATCCATTCGTTCTTGCTTCCGTCCGTCCATGCGTCTGTCAGTGTGACCATCCATGCGTCCATCAGCCCATCCGTGCGTGCGTCTGTTCATGCGTCCGTCCCTGAGTTCGTCCATGCAGCCGCCCCTGCGTTCGTTCATGCGTCCATCCATGCATCTGTCTATGTGTCCGTTTGTCCATCTATTCAACACTCCAAGTACCACCATCTCGCATCTTTTCATCATATATTCCCCATATAGAAGCACCGCCATCCAGCGGACATTCCAAGGACTAAACGAGAGGTGGCACACGCACACTTTATTACGGCTTGCGCTTCGGGTCCACTTCCCACCTTTAACCACCTCGAGTTCATGGTATATACTAGTTCACTGTATTCTTGGCACTGCGGCCGAACGCTCGCTAAACCTTTCGAAAACCAAGGAGGTTACGCCCAGCGAGTATGACGTAGCAAACGTTTTCAGTCAGATAGTGCTCAATGTACATGCCAATGGCTGCTAATGGGAAATGAGAGGCGGAGAATCCGGCTTTTACTTTCTTACGGCTTGAGCTTCGTATCTACTTCCCATTTTTAACCACCTCGAGTTCATTCATGGTATATACAAGTTCATTGTATTCATGGCACTGCAGCTCAACGCTCGCTAAACCTTTCTAAAGCTAAGGAGGTTACTCCCAGCGAGTATAACGTAGCAACCCTTTCTTGTCAGATAGCGCTCAATGTACTTGCCAATGGCTGCTAATGTTGATCGCAGCCTGCGCGTTAACTAAAAGCCGAAGGCTCCTGTCTCTCATTCCTCATTAGCAGCCATTGACATGTACATTGAGCACTATTTTTATTGTTGAACAACGCACAGAATAAGTCTCTTACCGGCACCACCGGGGAGGTCAAAATGTTATACTTGTTGAAACTTCGGGGGACGAACGGGTGCCGCTATAAAAAGATTCGCCCCTAAAAAACGCGCATTGACAGACATGCAGCCGGGGCAGCTTTGAGGGCTTCATTTCTGTAGACTTGCCGATATTACTGATTTCTGAACTGGCGAAAACCTTATTTAGTTCTACAATACCCTCACTTGTTTTGTGTTGTGTAAGCGGAGGGAACTGGCATGCGTGTGGGGACGCCCTTACAGGGCCATGTTTCCTCTGCTACATCGCTTCAGAACCATATTGTTAACTCATCTGAATGAACAGTTATTCATCCTGGCGGAAGAAGCTTTCGTTTTCGGTGGTCAACACGATTTATTCTTCTCAGAAAAAAACAAAACGTCCTTGTCTTGCCTTCATTACTGAGAAGGTAGGCTAGTGCTTGTGACTTCACTGAACTTACATAAGGTATTGAAAAGTATTTAATAAACGCATTTCTGAGCGAACTTCGGCAACTTTGAGCGTATCTATCTATCTATCTATCTATCTATCTATCTATCTATCTATCTATCTATCTATCTATCTATCTATCTATCTATCTATCTATCTATCTATCTATCTATCTATCTATCTATCTATCTATCTATCTATCTATCTATCTATCTATCTATCTATCTATCTATCTATCTATCTATCTATCTATCTATCTATCTATCTATCTATTTATCTATCTATCTATCTATCTATATAGCCGCCGACAACTTTTAGCTCTCCTGGCCATTCGGATAACGGTATCGATAACGACAGCCGGCAGCTAAGATGAACGAACCAAGATGATGATATTACGTGACAACGATGAGGATGCACGAGCAACACATGATAATGATGATAATGTGCAGATGAAAAGAATTGGTATAGTAAATGCCCACACTAATTCCCCCCACGTATTTATTTATTTATAAATAAATAAATAAATAAATCTATCTATCTATCTATCTATCTATCTATCTATCTATCTATCTATCTATCTATCTATCTATCTATCTATCTATCTATCTATCTATCTATCTATCTATCTATCTATCTATCTATTTATCTATCTATCTATCTATCTATATAGCCGCCGACAACTTTTAGCTCTCCTGGCCATTCGGATAACGGTATCGATACCAAGCTTCATAACATGTCTGTAGACAAGCATATTTAACCAGTGATAACTCAAAAATCATTACTTGTATGTCATGAACGTCATGATTTACATTGTCTTGCTACTCTTGTGGTAGTTTCTGTCACATGACATGCTGCAAACCTGGTATGGTGTGACATCATTACACGGCGAACACAAGTGAATGACCCTAACATAAAAATCATAACATGCTTGTCTTGTAACCACATGACAACATGCCACACTCATGATGCGCTTTCGGTCATTTCGCTAGAGTAACAGATACCAAATTCAGTATTATAGTACGGAAATGGATGACGAAGGTATCTAAATGCTGCAAACATGATAATCATGAGATGCGTGTCGTGTAACAACATGACTACATGCCACGCTCATGATGCGCTGGTGGCCATTTCGCTAGCTTCACTTATATGAAATTTAGTAATGCAGGACGTGAATAGATGATGAAGGTATGAGACTGGTGCAAACATGATAAACATGATATGCATGTCAGGTGACAACATGACTACATGCCACAGTCAAGGTGCCAATACACTTAAACGTGAACCGGCGCGCGTGCGCGCCGGCGTTCTTTACATCGCGTCACGCCGGAGTTGCCACGCCGGGCGCCGGTCCTGCCACATACTCGCAGGCGCACGCTGCGTTGCTTTGACGCATGCGCGTTTTACCGCGTTTTAAGTCCCACCGTCTCGAAAAGATGCAGATGCAGGGCTGTGTGAGTAACGCATTGGCGCCAAAAGCAGCATTAGCGCCGGTTGCCGTCGGGCTGCGCCGATCGCGCTTGGCGTCAGACTAAAGAGGACTCGCGTTTGGCTGACGTAGTGTCACTGTGCCCAGCGTGTGCGTGCGTCAACGTTACGTTGGAGTATATTGGGCCCTTCATGATGCACTCGAGGCCGTTTCCCTAGCTGCAAAAATACCAAATTTGGTGTTACGTGACGTCAATAAATAACGAAGGTATATGACTGGTGCAAACATGATAATCATGAGTCGCGTGTCATGTAAGAACATGACAACATACCTCTCTGAAAGCGTGCTTGCGGCCCTTTTTCTAGCTCCACATATATTCAATTTGGCACCATGTGTCGTGAATAGATGACAAAGATAAAGAACACATCCAAACATGATAATCATGACATGGAAGTCATGTGCGGCGTAATTTAACTCCACCTCGACACTTTGTGGTGATTTGAAAGTGGCATATCAGCCTTCCTCATTCTTGCTTCACATATCATTGATTCCCACTGTATGTGGGATCTGCCAAATTTTATAAAGTGTTTTTGTGCCTTTTCATGAAGTGTACGTATCCCTACGCATAGTTTTTTTATGCACGGCCGAATTTCTGTTTACTGGTACAAACAGTGTGCGTTGTGCATTTGACTGTATATTAGGATATATTAGCAACGTCTAGAGAACAAAAATGTATCATATGAATGTCTTCTGTTTATGTATGCTTCTTTAAGAAGTAAAATTCTCTTAAACACACGCACCTCCGTCACATGGCTGATGAGCCGATTTCTGGTGACGGAAGCTGCAGTACTTCGCAGTTGGGAGCAACATCGGTCGGTAAATATGATGACGTTAAATAATGCGCACGTTTACAGAATAAGCTCACTTTTATTTTGCTGCTTTAACGTCTTATATCTCATTCAAGCATATTGGCAGTTTGATATGGTGAGCAACACGCGGTCAAATGTTGAATCGAAGAATGTGCAAAATATTACTAATATCGATAGACTGAAAGTAGTAACCAAAATTCCACCCGGAAAATACCGCAACATGAGGCTTTTTCACGGCACAAAAGAGCCCCTATTGTTATCTCCTGAACAAATTTAGTGCCGAATTTAGAAATATTTCGATGCTGTTTTTATATATTTCACAAAACTGGTCAGAAATTGGTGCGCTACTGTTCGTGAATGAGTAAAAATGGTAGCGACTCCATACCTAAACGCCTTCTTATAAGCGCAGTGAGCATAGTCTAGTTTCGTTGTTATAAATTCTTGCCAAAATCACGCAAGTAAGACATCATGTTTACTGTGTGGAGTAACCGCGATTCAAGAAGGGCTTCGCATTAAAAAAAAAAACGACATACTCCCATGGAGCCAATACGGCATGAAAGATGATTACGGAAAAAGTCAAGTGAGGTGGCGTAATGCGCTTGAGTTAGATATTTTCTATTACATAGAGAAGCTCTAAAAGAAAAAAAAAAGATACTAACAGAGCAATATTCGTCGACGCAGGATCACCGCTAGTATTCAACGAGAAAAATTACCTTTTTCCCCATAGTACATTGAATCGGTAAAAGGAAATTGCATTCTCGTGAACTGTAGTTGTACTGAGCCGCATCAAAAGAACACATTGCGAAGACGTCAGTAAAGGGCGTAGGCGAACATTTTCGAGGCTGGTAAAGCGCTCAAAGCATATCACACCAGGAAATCATCCCCGTCAGCAAATCTTCAACTGCCGGCCAAGTCTTGATGCCTAATGCCTTCGTAAAACGTGGAGGTCATGGTAAAGACCAAACGTAG
Organism: Rhipicephalus microplus; assembly: GCF_043290135.1. Taxonomy (NCBI): domain Eukaryota; kingdom Metazoa; phylum Arthropoda; class Arachnida; order Ixodida; family Ixodidae; genus Rhipicephalus; species Rhipicephalus microplus. The sequence continues at coordinate 47,128,318 of NC_134706.1, forward strand.
ATGAACAAACCAGGGTATAGCTGAGAGGGTTAGGTACAGTATTACGGACTAGTCGATAAGAGAGATTAAGACCACTAGGTAACAGAATGTCACCAGGTTTATTGGGGTCAAGGAAACACTTCGAGAGAACGGGATTAGTTAGGTCTAATAGCTGGATTTATAGCGAGGTCATGTCGAATCGGTTTGATTCCGCCTTTGAGATGAAATTGACGACGACAAGAAACACTGACGTTCAATAGCTGTATGATGACAGATGGAGCAAGTCGGCGATACGCTTAACGCTAAGCGATGCAGATTCAATCGTCAAATAGTCAAAATGGTGAGAAAGCTTTTTTTTTTTTGAGAAAGCGCGACATTTATGACATGTCGTAGAAGAGCTCAACAACTTTTGAAGGTAAAAAGGGCAAGGGCATTATTCTCCAGGGCTGTTTTCCGTAATTTGTTACGTCAGGAGCTCGTTCGCGTAACCTATTGAGGAAGTAAACTCTCGACTGTGGCGTATCCGATGAGCATTAATTGTACGTTGTTTCCTACACTCCGAAGTAACGTAGAGTAAAAAAAAAGACAACAACGTAGAGTAACGTAGATTATAGTACCAAAGAGTAAATATATATATATATATATATATATATATATATATATATATATATATATATATATATATATATGAATGCATACCCCTCTTTGCAACGAGACAAAACGGTCATTTTGCTTTGTAGCTCATGGATATCAGTAAATGATCTTCTGATTTCGCCTCGTCGGTGTTAGTGCTACTGCACGAGCTCAGGTAACAGTGTGAAGCCGAGAGATACAGAGAGAGATAGATATAGAGGAAAGGTAGAGAAGTTAACCAAGCTTGGCTCGGTTGGTTACCCTAAATGTGTGAAATCGTAATAGGCCTTACACTCAGTACTGATATTTATCTCATATTTTCTGAAGAAATGAGGATCGGGAAAAATGAAGAAAAGTGAGGAAAATTGCGCCTATAGGAAGGGTAGAAAGGATGAGAAAGATACCATTGTTGTTTATTGAACTCAGAGTGGTTGTGGGGTCCTTAATGGGTGCTGCTGTTTCAATATCTATGCATAATGAAAGGTCTAAGCCTAACTTTGATTGATATCTAGAGTGAAACGTCCCAAAACCACCATATGATTATGTCAGAGGCGGTGGTGGAGGGCTCAAAAAATTTGACCACCTGCAGTTCTTTAACGTGCACCCAAATAAGAGCACACTGGCCTACAGCATTCTCGCCTCCATTGAAATTGCAGCCGCCACAGCCGCGACTCAATCGCGCGACCTGCGGGTAAGCAACCAAGTACCTTAGCCCCTAGACTACTGCGGCGGGGTAAGCTTGACATCGCTGACTATCTTGCTTCAAAGAGGCTTTTCTACTTTGATCATTAGAGAAACGAGATTCTGTTGAAAAGCGATTCTTGACTCCCAGTCGGCCTTCAATCGCCCGAAACGCAAGAGTGCTGGCTTCCTAACCATAAGTTGTGGAAGCGTGACTTCTAAGGACGAGGTGCACTTCTTGAATAAATATGTAATAGATTAGTTACTGCTATAGTGCATTTCTGACAAGTAGGTGTAGAGTAAAAATACTTTTTAGGTGCACTTCTCGTTACGTAATACATTGTCTGTGATGTTCCGATTCCAAAAAAAATGCAGAACAGCCAGAGAGAGACATTTTCTTGGGTGCGTCTTTAGTGTATTTATAGTTTTAAAAACCTCACCCGAGCACTTGAGAAGCCTAAAATCTTGAGAAGCCTAAAATTTCAGCCCCGGCGTATCAACGGGGAAACGCAACTTTTCATCAAAGCTTCACTCATTTACTAGTTGCTTCTATGCAGAAATATTTCTTGCTATTTGCTGACTGTTTCTTTCGGTAATATATAGATGGGTGGGGTCAGTGAGCGGTGACGATGAGTGGCGATGGTGAGCGGAGATAGTGAGTGGTGGCGCCTGCTCAACTTCGGTGTAGCATACGGGTTAGTCGTTCTCGCCCACATAACCACGCCGAAGTTAACAGCAGATGAGCCACCAGTCGCCTATGTCTACACTCAGCCGTGCTCCTGTTCAGCACGCTGTGCAAAAGAGTTTTAGAAAGCTCACCGGCGAACAAATATGGACTTCGCTGTATTCTGCAATAAATGTCACAGCTTGGCAGCGCGCAGCAACAACAAAACAGATGACTACGTTGGTGGCATTGAACACTCCCGCAGTATGAAACCTGGCCCCTTATTCAAAAACAGGTTCAGGTTTGACGAAGCTTATATTAAGAAATGAAGATATCCCGAATAAGTAAAATGATTTCGTATTCTAAGCACTGCGGCCGCTGTCCAGAAGAAACAACACCTTACATGTATATTTTTATACACGCACAAAATCAATACAAAAAGTCCATGTGTGTTTAGAAAAAGTAGTCAACAATTTTGAGTACTTAGAACTCTACTATGAGAGAGCACAATGCCTTCCCGTGGGCCTAACAAAGAAACTTGAACGGAAAAATCTACGCATAACACAAAGCGTATGCTAATAATGAGAATCCATGTTTGCAAACGTGCTTATTGAAGGTTACCTGCCTACGCTTTGAATTCCTATCGAATGATTCCCCGTTCTTTTTGCTGCAGGTAAGCTTCGGTGCGCTAGAAAGTTCGCCGATCGTTTAGAACATTCGAGGTCCACAGGAGACGACAATTGATGAGCGCCCGACCACATAATGCGATTACTGAGGAGGGCTTTGCACCTGTTACACATCGTGGGGGACACTTCGCGGTTGTCAGATAAATAAAAATAATCAAGAAGGTTGCGTCAATAATGATAGCACGACGCTCTTTCGACGCGTTTGCCTCGGGGTGTTAACTTTGCATTTTGCACGGTAATTTTGGCATTGTGAATAGGCACCGCTTTTTCTTTTTTTTTTGCTCAGGACTACGAACGAGATAGTCGGCATACTGTTTGAGACCATAAGAAGACAAGTTCGTTGGAAATTGAACGCTCTTGGGGGATGACACACCGGCATGGTAATACAAAGCCAACATGGCATTACACTGGCATGGCATTACAAAGCCAGCATGGCATTACACTGGCATGGTATTACAAAGCCAGCATGGCATTACACTGGCATGGCATTACAAAGCCAGCATGGCATTATACCGGCATGGCATTACAAAGCCAGCATGGCATTACACCGGCATGGCATTACAAAGCCAGCATGTCATTACACCGGCATGGCATTACAAAGCTGGTTGAAATAATTGAGGAGCCCTTCCCTCGACTGGAAAACGGGGACAACAGAAGCTTGGCACGTGAATATCTTACCCACTATACGCGACGACAACTTATGCTGTAATTGAAGCAAAGGCTTCTTCTGACCCAGGGCTCCCGCAAATTGCGGCTGATTAGACTATACTACTGTAGCTCGCCGCTGATTTAGCTATTGACCACACACATCGTTAGCACGTTTAAAAAGTCATACACAAGAAAAAAATGTGCTTGAGGAAAACATTTCGATGGTTCAGTGCATACCTGTAAGTGCCATACTTCGAGCATATAATTTCGTCGTAGAACTGAAGAGCGTGTTTTTGGCTGAACACTGGCTCACTACGTCACAGACACCATGTTTACGTGGAAGATGGGTGAGCTAAAAAGATGATGCTACCTCAAAAATGAAAAAAAATATGGCATTTTTCGAAGAGCTTACGATGAATGTATTTTACCTACAACTTCTTTACACTGTTTGAGCCGCTTATTGAGCAAAGCAACATTTATTTCGTCATGGCAAATGGGAAAGTTATCTGTAATTCGAAGTACTATTTTCTGGCGTGGTAGCAGGAACGCGCCTCGGTTCAGTAGCTTCAACAGCGCTGTCAGTGAAAGCTGTCACCGAGTATACTGGACTTCATTTCTTTCTTTGTTTGTTTTTTCGCATTGAGCGATGCTTCCTCCTGTTTCCGCTATCCATGACGAGAATCTCATCCGCATGCTCAGAAGGGCAAGACTTCACGGTGAAATCACGCTACAGACGTCAACGGTGATCGGGCGTTCGTATCTCCGCAATACCAAAATGTGCCAATGTAGAATTACAGGTAGCCTGTATAAAAAAACAGTTGGCCCTGTCAAAAACAGCTGTAAAGCATCAAGTATTAAAAAACAACGCGAACAAGCAGGAATGCAGCCGGTGCAACATTGAAGGCTTCATTTCTGTAGACTTGCCGATGTCACTGATTTCCGTGACTGGCGAGAACCTTATTTGGTCGAACAATACCCTCACCTCATCTCTGCTGAGGCTGATTTCACATCGCAATTTTAAGCCCTTGCCATGACGGCTTAGTGCTCTCGCATAGTTAAGTATGAAGTACTCGAAATCGTTAAACATTTTTTTTTCTAAACACAGAAAGTTTTGGTCTGACCCCTGCAAATGGACGGCTGTGAGCTCTCCCATAGTAGAGTACGAAGTACTCTAAATCTTTAACCACTTTTTCTAAACACACCTCTTTTGTGTTGTGAAAGCGGAGGGGAATGGCACGCCTGCCGGGATGCCCTTAGAAGGCCATGTTTCCTCTGCTAACTCGCTTAAAAACCATAATGTTGACACATCTGAACGAACAGTTATTCATCCTGAAGGAGGAAGCTTTCCTTCTGCGGTGCTCAACATGATTTATTCTCAGAACGAACCCAATGTCCATGCCTTGCCTTCACTACTGAGGAGGTAGGTTAGTGCTTGTGGTTTCACTGACCTTGCATTTGGTATTGTATAAATATTTATTTATTCCCACACGCATTTTCTTATTCACATACGCATTTTTTATGCGAAGCATTTCTTAGCGAACTTCGGTGACTTTGAATCTATCTATCTATCTATCTATCTATCTATCTATCTATCTATCTATCTATCTATCTATCTATCTATCTATCTATCTATCTATCTATCTATCTATCTATCTATCTATCTATCTATCTGTCTATCTATCTATCTATCTATCTATCTGTCTATCTACCTGTCCGTCTGTCCGTCCGTCTATCTATCTATCTATCTATCTATCTATCTATCTATCTATCTATCTATCTATCTATCTATCTATCTATCTATCTATCTATCTATCTATCTATCTATCCATCTATCTATCTAGCCGCCTACGACATTTAGCTCCCCTGGCCGTTTCAATAATGGTATCGATACGAAACTTGGTATGACATAACAAGACTGTATGAAGAAGATACTCAACTAGTCATAACATGAAAGTAATGATGTATGTCATGAATGTCATGGTTTACATGTCATGGTCTTGCTGCTCTTGCGGCAGTTTCATTCACATGACATGTTGCAAAACTGACATGGTATGACATGATTGCATGGCGAAAACAAGTGAATGACCCTAACATGAAAATCATGATGTGCTTGTCATGTAACCACATGACCATATGCCACGCTCACGATGAGTTCTCTGCCATTTAGCAAGCGTAACATGTACCGAATTTGGTATTACGGTACGTGAATGGATGACGAAGGTATCTGACTGGTGCAAACATGATAAACATGAAATGCGTGTCATGTACCAACATGACTACATGCCACGTTCATGATGCGCTTGCGGCCGTTTCGCTAGCTTCACTTATACGAAATTCGGTATTACGTGACGCGAACGGATGTCATAGTTAAAAGGCATATCCACACATGATAATCCCTACATGCGTGTCATTTAACAACATGACTAGATGTCACACTCATGATGCGCTCGCGGCCGTTTTGCTAGCTTCACACATGCCAACTTTGGTATTACATGACGACAATGGTTGACGAAGGTATGTGACTGGTGCAAACACGATAATCATGAGATGCGTGCTATGTGAGAACATGACTACATGCTACAGTCAAGGTTCCAATACAGTTTGACGTAACCAAGCGCGCATGCGCGCCGGCGTTCTTTTTGTCGCGTCACGCCGGCGTTGCCACGCCAGGCGCCGGTCCTGCCACATACTCGCAGGCGCGCGCTGCGTTGCCTTGACGCATGCGCGTTTCAGCACGTCCGGAGTCCCACCGTCTCGAAAAGATGCAGACGCAGGGCGGTCTGGGTAACGCATTTGCGCCAAAAGCTGCATGTCGCATTTAGCGCCGGTTGCCGTCGGGCTGTGCCGGTCACGCCTGGCGTCAGACGAAGGAGTGCTCGCGCATGGGTAACGTAGCGTCACTGTGCCCAGCGTGCGCGTGCGTCAACGTTACGTTGGAGTATATTGGGCCCTTCATGATGCACTCGAGGCCGTTTTGCTAGCTCCACACATACCAAATGTAGTATTACGTGACGTCAATGGATGACGAAGGTGTATGACTGGTGCTAACATGATAATCATGGGACGCGTGTAATGTAAGAACATGACAACATACGAGGCTCATAGCGTGCTAGCGGCCGTTACGCTAGGTCCACATATAATAAATTTGGCATCACGTGACGTGAATAGATGACGAAGGCAAACAACACATCTAAACATGATAATCATGACACGGAAATCGTGTACGGTGTAATTTACCTCCACCTCGTAACGTTGTGGTAATTTGAAAGCGGCAAATCAAGCTTCCTCATTCTTGCTTCGCATTTGATTGATTCCCACTATATGTGGGATCTGCCAATTTTTTATATTGCCACCTACTTCTAGTAGTGGGTCGTATGCCAAGGTGAAGGCTCACACCACAGAGAAGAAAGAAGAGCGCGTGGGCCCCCGCTCTGGCAAACAAGCCCAACCGACACGCTTGGTTAGAGCCCTGTTGATCAGACGTCAATAAACCTTGCCGACACCCCCTGCAGCGACGTGACAATATGTTGTTGTTTTTTTGTTCCTTTTGATTAGGTGTACGTATCCCTGCGCATAGTTTATTTTTTTCGCGATAGAATTTCTATGTACAGGTACAAACAATTTCTGTTGCGCATTTCAGTATAAATAGAATATATTAGCAATGTCTTGACAGCGAAAAATGTGACATAATAATGTCTTCTTTTATCAATGAAATTCTCTTAAACACACACACCTCCTTCACGTGGCTGTTGAGCCGATTTCTGGTGACGGAAGCTGCAGTACTTCGCAGTTGGGAGCAACATCGGTCGGTAAATATGATGACGTTAAACAATGCGCACGTTTACAGGATAAGCTCACTTTTATTTTGCTGCTTTAGCGTCTTATATCTCATTCAAGCATACTGACAGTTTGATATGATGAGCAACACGTGGTCAAAAGTTGAATCCAGAAATTCACCAAATATTACTGATATCGATAAACTGAAAGAGTAACCGAAATTCCATCCTGGAAATACCACAACATGAGGCTTTTTCACGGCACAAAAGATTGATTGATATGTGGGGTTTAACGTCCCAAAACCACTATATGATTATGAGAGACGCCGTAGTGGAGGGCTCCGGAAATTTAGACCACCTGGGGTTCTTTAACGTGCACCCAAATCTGAGCACACGGGCCTACAACATTTCCGCCTCCATCGGAAATGCAGCCGCCGCAGCTGGGATTCGAACCCGCGCCCTGCGGGTCAGCAGCCGAGTACCTTAGCCACTAGACCACCGCGGCGGGGCACGGCACAAAAGAGCCCCTATTGTTATCTCTTATACGAAGGTGGTGACCGCTTTAAAAATGTTGCGTCGCTCTTTGTATATGTTTTAAAAAATGGTCAGAAAATGGTGCGCTACTGTTTGTGAATGAGTACAAATGGTAGCGACTCCACACCGAAACGCCTCAAGATAAGCGCATTGAGCATAGTCTAGTTTTGTTATAATACATCCTTGCCAATACCACGCAAGTAACCCATCATGCTTACTCTAAGGAGGAACCGCGATTCAAGAAAGGCTTCGCATTAAAAGAAATGACATACTCCCAAGGAGCCAATACAGCGTGAAAGTGGATTACGGAAAAAGTCAAGTGAGCTGACGTAATGCGGATGAGTGAGATGCTTACTCTTACATAGAGGAGCTCTAAAAATGAAAAAAAAGACTATCAAAACGTCATTCGCCGACGCAGGATCACTGCTAGTATTCGATGAGAAAAGTTACTTTTCTTACCAAAGCACGTAGAATCATTAAAGAGAAACTGAATATCCATGAAGGGAAGTTCTACTGTGCCGCATCGAAAGAACAAAAGTCGAAGACGTCGGCAAATAGCTTGGGAGAACATTTGCGCGGCTGGTCGAATGCTCAAAGTTTAACACACCAGGAAATCAACATCTTCAGCAAAACCTACAACTGTTTGACAAGCATGTATGCGTCGTACCGTCGTAAAACGTTGAGGTAGCGGTAGAAACCGAACGTAGATGAAAAAAAAACCAGGGAATAGCTGACAGGTTGAGGTACAGTAATACGGGCTACTCGATAAGAAAGATTAAAGATCCATATGCTATTGGAGTTCCGCTGGTTTAGTGGGGTGAAAGAAAGGCTTCGAGATAACGGAGTTAGTTCAGCCTCATAGTTGGGTGTATAGCGAGGACGTGTCGAATCGGTTTGATCCCACCATAGGGAATAAATGGACGATGACAAGGAACACTGACGTTCAATAGCTCTGTGACGCAAGATGAAGCAAGCTAACGATACACTTAAGGCTAAGCGATGCATATCCTGTCGTAATAGAGTAAGTAGGAGAAGTCAGAAAGGGTGAAAAGCGCTACATTTGCAACCTATTCAAGGACAGCTAAAGAACATCTGACAACACAAAGAACGAGAGCGCTTTAGTCGTTTCCATATATTCGTGCCGTCAGGAGTCCGCTCACGTGACCTAAAAGAAAGTAAGCTCTCTAGTGTTGCACATGCGATGAGCATTAAATGTGCGCTGTCTCCTACGCTCCGAACTTGCGTAGAGTAACAAAAAGCACTAGGCAGACTACAACACCCACCCACACACACACACACACACACACACACACACACACACACACACACACACACACACACACACACACACACACATATATATATATATATATATATATATATATATATATATATATATATATATATATATATATATATATATATATATATATATATATATATATATTTATTCATTTATTTATTTATTTCCAATACTGCTAACCCCAATGATAGGGGCTCTAGCAGGGCGGTACAAAACATAGAACAAGGTTTCTCAACAAATACAACAAATTCAGACAATACAAAATTAAGCTGACAATGCAGACAAGCCTTTTGTAATACAAAATACATCAGGGTTACAATTGAAGGAGAGCCTGAAATGTATCACAGTCAACTACCGTTACTACGTCTTTATCGAGTTCATTCTATTCTGTTACAGTTCGGGGAAAAAAGAATATTTAAAAACATTGTTCTTGCATTTAAATGGCACTAATGAGTATGGATGTCGTAGCCTTGTAGAATAGCCGCTGGAAAAAGAAATGTAGTCACACGTTCGGCTCTGTAACTTACCCTTGACAATTTTAAACATGAACTTAAGGTGAGCGATTTCATTTCTAACTGTAATGCTTTTTAAGTCTGCTTGACGAAGTAACTGAGTAATAGATGATGGACCGTAACTGTTAAAAATAGATCGTACAGCCTTACTCTGAACTCTATCCAACTTACGTGTGTTCGTCTGTGTAAACGGGTCCCAAATGCTATTTGCATATTCTAAAATTGGCAGGATTAATGCTTTGAAAGTGGCGAGCTTACAGACGGTAGATGCCCTCTTGAGAGACCTCCTTAAAAAATGAAGTTTAGACAATGCCTTATTAGAAATAGCTGTGATATGACTATCCCAGTGAATGTTATCAGTTATAATAAGACCTAGATACTTGAACTCATTGACACGATTTCATGATTTACGATCAACTGTATATGTATATAAAAGAGGATTTTTCTTGTTACCTATGGTCTTTACAGCGCATTTGTCGTAATTCACAGCCATCTGCCAGGTCCTGCACCACTGCATCACTTTATCTAATTCAAAATTCAGTGCATTTTGATCTGATGTTGAATCTATCTTACTATACAAAACACAATCGTCGGCATATAGTCTTATTTTAACGCCACAGTCATCCACCATGTCATTTATAAAAAGAAGGAACAATAACGGTCCTAAAACTGATCCCTGGGGGACACCCGAATCTAGAGGCAGCTTTTGTGAGAAATGTTCATTAAAAACAACATACTGTTTTCGAGATCCCAGGTATGCTTGTATCTATTGACAAAGCTGTGGGTTTTTTAATACTGCCCAAAGTTTCTTAAGTAGTCTGGAATGAGAGATTTTTTCGAAGGCCTTCGCGAAGTCTAAAAAAACAGCATCTATCTGTGACTGGTGATTTATGGCTAAAGCGAAGTCATGGACAATTTCAACCAATTGTGTTACTGTGGAAAACCCACGCTTAAAACCATGCTGAGCTGGTGAAAGTACTGAGTGCGACTCCAAAAAGCAGGAAATGTGTTTATGTATTATGTGTTCCAATAACTTGCAGCATGTGCTAGTCAAAGCTATTGGGTGATAATTACAAACCAACAGTTTATCTCCATGTTTGAATAAAGGCTTAATTTTAGAGTATTTCCAATCCTCAGGCAGGACACCTCTGGATAACGATTCATTAAAAATAATTGTCAAAAATTTTGAGGACCATTCAGCATATCTCTTTAAAAAGGCATTTGGTAAGTCATCTGGGCCACAAGATTTTCTTACATTCCAATTCAGTAATAATTCAAATACGCCAGCTTCTGTGACTTCCAGATTTTCAATGGGAGGCCGGTCTTTAAACTTGCTAAAAGTGGGGGTGGTTTTGTCATCACAAGTAAAAACAGATGCGAAGTGTTCGTTAAATGCATTGGCTATTTCTGTTCCATCTGATGTGCAAACGTTATTTATAACAAACGTGTCTCTATTGGATGACTTTGGCCTTGTAAAATGCCAAAAATAAGACGGCGATTCCTTCATCATGTGAGTTAACTTTACATCGTAAAAACTGCGTTGTTTGATCTTCATCTTATTCTTTAGTTGTCGAGACAGATCGTGGATCAGAGAACGTGTTGTGATACTCGTGTGCTTTTTTAGTGATTTCCGAAGACAATTATTTTTCTCTTAATGCGAATTATATCTCGTGTAATCCAAGGTTTCGACATATGTACCTTCTTTTTCTTGAAAGGAACAAAAAGCTGTATGCACGCATGCGCAGTGTTCCTATACTTTAACCACAGAGCGTTAACATCACTCAAACCCAGATTAACACTTTCGCAAAGTTCGTCGTAGGCTATATCCAATCTGTCTATGATGGATGCATCGTCGGAAGAATGAAATACTGGCACACGTTTGTATTTAACATCATTTTTGTACTTCAGCGAGTGAAGCTCAACCAAGACTGCCATGTGATCTGAAATAGCTGTAACCACTTCGCAGACAATTTTTCCGGAAATATTACCATTCACAAAGACAAGATCAAGAATAGATTTACTGTTATCTTGCACACGAGTGCAATCACTAACTAGTTGCGTTAACTCAAAACGGAAGGCAATGTCAATAAGCGCTTCATCGTTAATGGGATCAGAACTTCCTGCGCTAAACAAAGACCAGTTGATGCCTGGAAGGTTGAAGTCTCCACATAAAATAAGCTTGGTAGTTTGAATTGTTTTAGACGAAATATACAGCTGTAATTGTTCTAAAACCTCAGGGATTGAGGCAGGGAGCCTGTACACAACTCCAGTAACAAGGCTTTCTTTTCTATCGATAAGCTTACAAAATAAAGCCTCAACGCCAGGGGCTTCAGGCACGCGTGCTATCCTGTAAATCATTTATCATTATGTATCATTTTTATTTGTGAATATATATATATAGTGTGAGCACTGACTGTTCGCTTCATATTATCTGTATACCCCAAAACCATTGTAATCATTATCAAACGAATACAACGGTCGTTTCGCCGTACCTGACGTCTTCTCACAAGTCGTGGAGCGTGCGTTGATTTCCACGTCCTCGTGCTCAACCGGTCGCCCCTGGAGCCCCGGTCTGGTCGACGCCTGAGCTTGCCAACAGTTGATATTGATTGATATGTGGAGTTTAACGTCCCAAAACCACCTATGTTTATGATGACGCCATATTGGAGGGCTCCAGAAATTTACACCACCTGGGGTTCTTTAACGTGCACCTAAATCTTAGTTTATGGGCCTACATTTCCCCCTCCATCGGAAATGCAGCCACCGCAAGCGGAATTTGATCCCATGATCTGATTTGCGGGTCAGCAGCCGAGTACCTTATCCACTAAATCACCACCGCGGGGCTGAATAGCTTGGTATTCACTAAAATAGGTATAACGTGAATTGACTGTACGACGAACATGAGTGCTAGCCGTGAAAATCACAACTTGAATTTACCATACAGCACGATTTACATGCCATGTTGATGGTTGGCTAGGGGCTGATTGGGTTGCTCGATATTTACCAAAATTTGTATATCGTGAGACGACTGCATGACGAACATGATTTAACGGTGAAAACAAGAAAAGCAATACATGCATTTTATGTACAACACAATATACACACCGTGCTCATTGTGAGCTCAGGACCAATTGGCTATCGTGACATTCACCAAAACTGGAAATCTGTGGGATGACTGAATGAGCAACGTGATTGAAAGGAAAAACACAAATTCGTTGGCGTGTATTTTGTGTACAACATGATTTACATGCCACGTTCATAGCGGGCTCAAGGCGGGTTGGCTAGCTTGATATTCATCAAAATTGGTAATGCGTGAGAGGAGCGTTTAACGACCACAAATGACAAGTGCTGACATGAATATCATGACACCCATTTCAGCGTCTGTGTGATTTACATGCGTCCAACTTGGTGGGCACAGGCCAGTTCACCAGCTTGATGTACAAATGAATTGCTAATGCGTGATGTGACTGTGGTGGACAGAAATGACAGGCTGTAACAAGAAAAATTGTCATGCACGTTACGTAAGCCATGATTTTAATTACCATTTTAGCTGCACTGGCGGCCTGTTCAGTGTCTTTCTAGACACGAAATTGGCATGGCGTCACGGTAATGAATCACGAACATAAATGATAGGTTGTAAGAAGAAAATTCGATACGTCCCCTCGTTCCTATGAGAGAAAATATGGCAAAAAATAGGGTGTGTTTCCTGTCACCACATGTCGTTCATGTTCTTCATAGAACGCCTTCTCGCAATACCAATCTTGGTATGTAGCAAGCGTAGAATGTAAACAACAGTATAATTTCTTTGGTTACTAACTGTCCGCCCTGTTCTTCATTATGGAGTCACGACCTGTATTATCAGTTTTTTTGTACATCGAGTTAGCGAACCTACCGCCAGAACTCCATGAGCGTGGTAATTAGTAGGTTACGCCGTAAATGACATGTGAGTCGTAACTTTCTCGCCACCGCCAGTCATTTACATTTGTCATACACATATATCTCGTCATAGCAATTTTGGCACACGTCCACCTAATTAGACCACCGTGACGAAACCATGAGAACATCATATAAATCATGCACACGACATGAGTTTTAAGACTTGCGCCTTAAGCCCACTCACTTATATTAGTCATAAACCCTTGTCATGCTGTAATTGCGAAATATATAATGTTAACGAAGCCGCCACTAGAGCACCAAGACATTATCGTGTCATGCGGTTCATGGCAAGCATAATATGAAGTTAATGTTACGTACGACCAGTCATTTTTATTTGTCATAGTAATGGCATGCCATACCAAATTCACTACAGATCCCATTAACACAACGGCCAGGAAAACACTAAATTGTAGGCCGCTGCATAGACAGACAGGCAGACGGATAGATAGATAGATAGATAGATAGATAGATAGATAGATAGATAGACTGACATAGATAAATAGATAGATAGATAGATAGATAGATACATGGATAGATAGATAGATGAATAGATAGATAGATAGATAGATAGATAGATAGATAGATAGATAGACAGACAGACATAGATAGATAGATAGATAGATAGATAGATAGATAGATAGATAGATAGACTGACATAGATAAATAGATAGATAAATAGATAGATAGATAGATAGATAGATAGATCTTTCACGGGCGCAAAGTTCACGAAGAAATGATTCGCATTTCTCTAATGCCGACAGCCGAGTGCCTAAATGCCGAGCAATTAGTATTTTTTAACGTGTTAGTAAGGGCGCGTGTGCGTGTGGGTAATTGAATTTGTCTCTTTTTCTTTCTTAGTCTGTTAAGCAATAGTGGTATTCTTCATACAGGGCTGCAGAAGCGCACGCACTGTGTAAAACACTAGTTAATCTACTTCTGTTACTCTTTGAGTTTGCGTATGAAGCTCTGCTGTAGCTTCAACCGAGCTGCACCAAATATTATGAAGGTACTTTTACCGCTTAAGTGAATTTGCCTGATTATCAAGGCGCACACCAAAATTGTTGAGTTTTGGTGTATAGCGGCCAACAAATACGTACTTTGCTGCATTCTCCACTGAATGTCACAGCTTAGCAGCACGCAGGCCACAACAAAATGGATGACTACGTTGGTGGCAATGAACATTCCCGCATTATGAAACGTGACCACTTATCCAAAAACAGGTTCAGGTTACACGTAGCGCATATTGAGAAATGAAGATATCCCGAATAAATATAAAAGACCTGGTATTCTGAGTACTCCAGCCGCTGCACTAGGAGAAACAAATCTTTACAAGTATATTTTATACCTGCACAAAATCAACACAAAAAGTCTATGTTTTTAAACATGTATATCGAAGGTTCCATGTCTACGCTTTAAATTCCGATCGGATTACTTCCTGTTCTCTTTGCTGCAGGTCAGCTTTGGAGTGCTGAAAAGGCCTCCGATCGGTGGAAACTTTCGAGGTCAACGGGAGGCGACATTTGATGAGCACTCGACGGTAATGCGATTACCGAGGAGGGCGATGCACCTGTAACTCATCGCGGGTGACACTTCGTGCTTGTTAGCTGAACAAAAATAACAAATAATGATGCGTCAAGAATGATGGCGTGACGCTCTTTCGACGCGTTTGCCTCGGGGTGTTAAATTTGCATTTCACACGGTAATTTAGGCATAGTGAATAGGCATCCTTTTTTTTAAGCAAAACTACGCACGACACGGTTGGCATACAGTATGAGAGCATGTGAGGACAAGTTCGTAGGAAATTGACGCTCTCGGGGGATGACACTCCGGCATGGCATCACAAAGCATCCTATAGATTAGTCCCGTTGGAATAACTGACGAGCCCTTCCCCTGACTGTGAAACGGGGACAAGAGAAGTTTGGCACGTGCAAGGGTTACCCACTGTACGCGGTGACAACTTATGCTGTAGTTGAAGCGATGACTTCTGAGCCAGAGCTCCCGCACATTAGGGGTGATTCGAGAGTAAACTACTGCAGCTTTTGGCTGGATATGGTATTGGCCAATCACATCGTTAGCTGTATTTTCTTTTGTGTGCGTCTGGCCACTCTCAGATCATCAAGTGACTTTGTCGCCTTTGGTTGGGGGTTGCCTTCACAAAAGCATTTACAACCCTCATCAGATTGACCGACAATGCGGAATGCGAAGTCTGCTGCACCAAAAAAGACATCGACTATCTGATATGCCATTGCCCTCGATTTGCCTCTGAAAGACAGAAGCTTTCGGGTGCATTGCAACAATTGGACGATCGGCTACTCTTTATGCAGATGCTGGAACCCCGTCCTCGCCTTTCGTCGGCTCAAAAAGCAGTTAAAGCTGTCTTGTGCTTTTTGAGGACTACAGGCCTACGTGACCACCTTTAGCTTTTGTGTAGTGCCACCACTGCATACGCGTCAGCCCATTGACGGACAATCCTTTTTTCCCTCTCTTTCTCTTCTCTTTCCTCTCTCTTTCATCTTTATGCCTGCCTTCCCAATCCCCCAGCGTAGGGTAGCAAACCGGGCATATGCCTGGTTAACCTCCCTGCCTTCTCTCTTGTTGTTCATCTCTCCCCCCCCCCACTCACATCGTTAGCACGTTTAAAAAATCTTACGCACAAAAAATGTACATCGGGGTAACATTTCGATAGTTCAATGTACATACACCCCTCAGTGCCATACTACGAGTACATATTTTCCTCGTAGAACTAAAGAGCGTGTTTGCGGCTGAACACTGACTCAATACGTCATGGACGCCATGTTTACGTGGAAGATGGCTGAACTAAAGAGGTGGTGCTATCTAAAAATGAAAAAAGAAACAAAGGCGTTCTTCAAAAAGTGAACAATGACGCTATTTTACCTACAAATTCTTCAAACTGTTTAAGTCACATATTAGGTAAAGCAGCATTTATTTCATCATGGCAAATGAGAAAATTATTTGTAATTTGAAGTACTATTTTCTGGCGTGGTAACAGGGACGCGCTTCGGTTCAGTAGCTTCAACAGCGCACTCAGCGAAAGCTGTCACCGAGTATACTAGACTCGATTTCTTATTAGGGGCGAAGCTCCTTATAGCGGCAACCGTTCGTCCCTCGTAGCCGTTGTAGTGTGTTACAAGTATAACATTTTGACCTCCAAGGTGGGGCCGGTGAGAGATTTCTTCTGTGCGTTGTTGAACAATTAAAGATAGTGCTCAATGTACATGCCAATGGCATCTAAGGGGGAATGAGAGACTGGAGCATTCGGCTTTTAGTTAACGCGCACGCTGCGATTCCCATTAGCAGTCATTGGCATGTACATTGAACACTATCTGGCAAGAAAGGGTTGCTACGTCATACTCGCTGGGTGTAACCTCCTTAGTTTTAGAAAGGTTTAGCGAGCGTTGAGCCGCAGCGCCATGAATACAATGAACTAGCATATACCATGAACTCGAGGTGGTTAAAGGTGGGAAGTAGATACGAAGCGCAAGACGTAAGAAAGTAAAAGCCGAATTCTCTTGTCTCTCATTCCCCATTAGCAACCATTGGTATGTACATTGAACACTATCTGACAAGAAAGGGTTGCTACGTTATACTCGCTAGGTGTAACCTCCTTAGCTTTAGAAAGGTTTAGCGAGCGTTGAGCTACAGTGCCATGAATACAATGAACTAGTATATACCATGAACTCGAGGTGGTTACAGGTGGGAAGTAGATACGGAGCGCAAGACGTAAGAAAGTAAAAGCCGAATTCTCCTGTCTCTCATTTCCCATTAGCAGCCATTGGCATGTACATTGAGCACTCTCTGAGAGGAAAAGGTGGCTACGTTATACTCGCTGTGCGTAACCTCCTTGGTTTTAGAAAGGTTTAGCGAGCGTTGGGCCGCAGTGCCATGGATACAGTGAACTAGTATATACCATGAACTCGAGGTGCTTAAAGGCGGGAAGTAGACCCGAAGCGCAAGCCATAAGAAAGTGCGCATGTGCCACCTCTCGTTTTGTCCTTGGAATGTCCGCTGGATGGTGGTGCTTCTAAATGGGGAATATATGATGAAAAGATGCGAGATGGTGGTACTTGGAGTGTTGAATAGATGGACGAACGGAAACACAGACAGATGCATGGATGGACGCATGAACGGACGCAGGGGCGGAAGCATGAACGAACGCAGGGACAGACGCACGAACAGACGCACACCAGGACGGGTGGATGGACGCATGGACGGTCACACAGACGGACGCATGGACAAACGGAAGCAAGAACGAATGGACGGACGAATGCTTCGCCCCACTCTCCATCATTCACTCCGTAGATATGCTGCCATTTTTTTTCGGCATTGAGCGATGCTTCTCCCTGTTTCCTTCATCCATGACGAAAATCATAACCTTCATTCGCGTGCTTAGCAGGGAAACACTTTTCAGTGAAATCGCGGTACAGACGTCAACGGTGATCGGGCGTTCGTATCTCCGCAATAATAAAATGTGCCAATGTAAAATTACAGGTAGCCTGTATAGAATAACAGTTGGCCGCGTCAGAAATAGCTGAGAACCGGCAAGTTCACTATTAAAAAACATCGAGTATTAGAAAAAAGCGCGTACAAACAAGCATGCAGCCAGTGCAACTTTGAGCGCTTCATTTCTGTAGACTTGCCGATATCACCGACAACTGTGACTGGCGAGAACCTTAGTTGCTGAAACAATATCCTCAACTTCTCGCGTGGTGGACAGTTCCACGTCTGTTATAGGAACGCTGCTTCCAAACGCAGTCACAGCGACGGCTTTCAGCTCTCCCATAGTAGAGTACCGAGTACTCTGAATCGTTAACCACTTTTTCTAAACACACCCCTCCATCACATGCCTGTTAAGCCAATTTCTGGCGACGGTAGATGCAGCACTTTGCAGTCGGGAGCGACGCCAGTCGGTAACTTTGATGACTTTAAACAACGCGTGCGTTTACAGCATGAGCTCAGTTTTATTTTGAAGCTGCAACGTCTTACTTCTCATTCAAGCTCATTGACAGCTTGATACAATGAGCAGCACGCGGTCAAAAGTTGAATCAAGAAATGTGCGAAATATTACTAATATCGATAAACTGAAAGTATTAACCGAATTTCCACCCAAAAAGTACCACAACAAAAAGGGCCCCCATTGTTATCTTTTATACGAAGATAGTGCCCACTTTAGAATTATTCCGACGCTCTTCTTATATATTTCACAAAAATTGTCAGAAAATGGTGCAGTACTGTTTGTGAATGAGTGAAAATGGTAACGACTCCGTACCGAAACGCTTTCAGATAAGCGTAGTGAGCATGATCTAGTTTTGTTATAATACATGCTTGCCAATACCACGCAAGTTAACCATAATGCTCAACCGCGATTGAAGAAGGGCTTCGCATTGAAAAAAATGACATACTCCCATGAAGCCAATACAGCGTGAAAGTGGATTACGGAAAACGTCAAGTGTGCTGGTGTAATGTGCATAGGTGAGACGCTTACTCTTAATTAGAGGAGCTCTAAAAAAGAAAAAAAAGACTATCAGAACATTACTCATCGACGTAGGATCACCGCTAGTATTCGATGAGAAAAGTTACTCTTCTTCCCATAGTACATAGAATCGTTAAAAAGAAACTGCATTGCCATGAATAGAAGTTATACTGCACCACATCGAAAGAAAAAAAAATGCGAAGACGTCGGCGAATGGCTTAGGAGAACATTTGCGAGGCTGTTCGATCACTCAAAGCTTATCACACCAGAAAATCAACGTCTTCAGCGAAATCTCCAACTGTCGGCGAAGTCTTGATGCCTTGTGCCTTCGTAAAACGTTGAGGTCGTGGTAGAGACTGAACATAGATAAGAAAAAAACCAGGGTACAGTTGGTTAAATACAGTATTACGGACTCATTGATAAGAGATATTAAGGCCAGTAGTAAATAGAGTGTCACCAGGTTTATCGGGGTCAAGGAAACACTTCGAGATAACGGGATTAGTTACGTCAAATAGCTGGGTTTATACCGAGGTCATGTCGAATCAGTTTGATTCCGCCTTTGATATTAAGTTGACGACGACCAGAAACGCTAACGTTCAATAGCTGTATGACGAAAGATGGAGCAAGTCGGCGATACGCTTAACGCTAAGCGATGCAGATTCAGTCGTCAAATAGTCAAAATGGTGAGAAAGCTTTTTTTTTCTCGAGAAAGCGTGACATTTGCGACATGTCGAAGAAGGACTAAACAACCTCTGAAGGCACAAAGGACGAGAGCGTTATTCTCCAGGGCTGTTTCCCGTAGTTTGTGACGTCAGGAGCTCGTTCACGTAACCCATTGAGGAAGTAAACTCTCGACTGTGTCGTATGCGATGAGCAATAATTGTGCGTTGCTTCCTATACTTCGAAGGAGCGTAGAGTAAAAAAAAAAAGACAACAACGTAGAGTAACGTAGATTAGAGTAACGTAGAGTAAAAAAAAAACATATATGAACGCATACTCCACTTTGCAACGCGGGAAAACGGTCGTTTTGCTTTGTAGCTCACGGATATCATAAATGATCTTCTGATTTCGCTTCGTCGGTGTTGGTGCTACTGCGCGAGCTCAGGTAACAGTGTGAAGCTGAGAGATAGAGAGAGAGATAGATAGAAAGGAAAGGCAGGGAGGTTAACCAAGCTTGGCTCGGTTGGCTCCCCTAAATGTCCGAAATACTAATCGGCCTGACACTCAGTACTGATATTTATCCCGTATTTTCTGAAGAAATAAGGGTTGAGAGGAAAATTGCGCCTATAGGAACGGTAGAAAGGGCGAGAAAGATACCATTATTTTTTATTGAACTCAGAGTGGATGAGGGGTCCTTAATGGGTGCTGCTGTTTCAATATATATGCATAATGAAAGATCTAAGCATAACTTTGATTGATATCTAGAGTAAAACGTCCCAAAACCACGATATGATTATGTCAGAGGCGGTGGTGGAGGGCTCCAAAAAGTTTCACCACATGAGGTTCTTTAATGTGCCCCCAAATATGAGCACCCTTGCCTACAGCATTCTCGCCTCCATCGAAAATTCAGCCGCCACAGCCGGGATTCGATCGCGCGACCTGCGGGTCAGCAGCCAAGTACCTTAGCCCCTAGACCACTGCGGTGGGGTAAGCTTGACAGTGCTGACTATCTTGCTTTAAGGAGACTTTTCTACTATGACCATTAGAGAAACGAGATACTGTTGAAAAGCGATTCGAGACTCCCAATCGGCCTTTAAACGCCTGAAACGCAAGAGTGATGGCCTCATAACCAGAAGTTGTGGAAGCGTGACTTTTAAGGACGAGGTGCACTTCCTGAATAAATAGGTAATAGATGACTTACTGCTAATGTGCATTTCTGGCAAGTAGGTGTAAAGCAAAAAGACTTTTTAGCTGCACTTCTCGTTACGTAATACATTCTCTGTGATGTTCCGATTTCAAACAAAATGCAGAAAAGTCAGAGAGAGACATTTTCTTGGGCGTGTCTTTAGTGTTTTTATAGTTAAAAAACACCACCCAAGCACTCCTGGTTAGCTTGAGAAGCCTAAACTTTCAGCCCCGGCGTATCAACGTTGAATCACAACTTTTTACCAAAGCTTCGCTCATTTACTAGTTGCTTCTATGCAGAAATATTTCTTGCTATTTGCTGACTGTTTCTTTCGGTAATAATTAGGTGGGTGGTGTCAGTGAGCGGTGACGAGGAGTGGCGATGGTGAGCGGGGATAGTGAGTGGTGGCGCCTGCTCAACTTCGGTGTAGCATACGGGTGTGTCGTTCCAGCCCACATAACCACGCCGAGGTTAACAGCAGGTGAGCCACCAGTCACCGATGTCTACACTCGGCCGTGCTCCTGTTCAGCACGCTGTGCGAAAGAATTTTAGAAAGCTCACAGACGTTGCAGCGTTCAAAAGCATTCACGTTCATCATTCTGCCCCCATTTTGCAGTGAACAATGTGTGATCTAGCGGCACAAACTGCTTCACTCGAGAGAAAAAATCCCAAATCTTGCAAAAACATGTTACAAATAATTTCAAACTCTTTCAAATCAGTAACTGAAGTCATATCTCATGGGATACTAATAAATGAATTTCAACACAAATACATAGTCTTGTCCAACCAATTCGCCCGTGAGTGTGAGCATAGCAAAAAAAACAACCTAGCTGCTTTCTCACACATTGCACCCCACTTCAAAAACTCGTAGGACAAACGAGCCTCGCCTTCAAAAAAAAACGTAATAGCGTAATGAGGCCCCACACAGGTATCACGCTCTCAATTGCTAGCCTGCCTTTCATTCTGGGCGCCAGCCTCAGCCGTGCCTTAAAGAAACGAGCATCCCTGCATGAACTTAACATTGCCCGTTTCAAATTATCCTATTACGCCTACTGCACCTTTAGTGGCACAGTGCTTCATACGCCGTATTTATTCTTTTTTGTGAATCGGCGAAGGGCTCACAACCATAGAGTTTTCTAAAATTAACTAGAAAGCACTCTGGCACTGCGATCGTCAGCGAACATGGCAATGATGGGTAGTACGCGGATTCGCCTAGTCTTCATATTGAAGGGTGCTGAATTTCACTTGTGGCTTCGTTTATTGGTGTGTTTCGGTTGTGTTTCAAAGGAAATAACGAACCCTTTTGAAATTTGTGACCCAATTGTATATGGTAAGCCTACTAGAATAATGTGGTGAAGAGCAACCCCTGAACGTTTGCTGATTTTTTTTGTTTCCTGAGAAAACAGCTCCAAGCCACACGAGCACACACAAGGAGGCAGAAGTAAAAAAAAAAATTAGACAAACCCCTGTACTACCTATCATTTCCATGCTCGCTAAAGCTCCGTGCGTTGCAGCTATCATAGACACTAGGGTCATAGTTCCCTCTAGTGTGTAATTAGGAAACTCTATGCTCACAACGCGTTCCTAAGGAAACACGCAAACCTACGCTGTTGCTCACTTTGTTGGGGATTTTTCTACTGATGAATAAGTATGCCTAAGCACTTTGTAGTGATTGGGCCTTTAAAACACCCACTCGTTGGACACCAACTTGTTGCGCAATGAACGTGTTATGAAACCAAGCACGATTCTACGCTTCTGTTGCGCAATATTATATGCGTGACGAAGACTACCTCGCTACATGTCATTTATACAGTCTTTAATAGTTTTGAAAGGAATTGCAAGCTATGGCATGGCTGTATGGCACTACACCTGCTTGCCACTGAAAACGCTGAAGCTCGAAATTCACTGGAATCTAATATTTTTATTGTTTATTTTATTTGCTACATTTCTAACTTTTTCGTCATGGACAACACTGAATTTGCGCTCACAACCAAAGCTTCCGACGTCGACAGCGGAATCTCGGCGAATCGAGCTCTTAACTCTATTGCGTGAAAAGAATTGGATGTAAGCAACCAATACTCCTCTTCTTTGTTGATAAATGTACAATCGAAATATTTTCGCCCTTTGTGATTCAGTCAGCTCGAACTACAAATAAAGCTAAAAACCTGAATGAAACATTATTCAGTCGTTTATACAGTCATATACTATATCGACACTTATTTTGAAGCGAGTTCCTTTTTTACGGAGCAAGGAAGTACTAGCTCGATCAGGCTTCCCCAAATGAAACGACATGGCACAGCTCGAGCTTCGCAGATGAACGTGTATCCTCAATAAGTTGCGCGTTTGTGTAGGTGGCGTTCTCCTCGTCGGTATCGCTTCACACGGGCTCTTCTTTCCTATATAATATGTGCGGTTTTATTCAATATATACAGATATTGTATTCATGTATAATTGTGTGCAGTATATGCAGTTGTATTGCCCCCTCACATATTGCTTTGACTGGGTCCAGCAAAGCTGTTCGAGGAGTGGCACGTTCAAATACGTTCCGTCATCAAACAAGGAACATGTCCAGTTTTCGTTTACTACTTCCTCCATATTTTGTTTATGCTCTCTCTGTGCTTTTATGAACAACTTTAAGATGTTTCGAAGGGAGGAATCACTCGATAAAAATCACATCCGCCCACACACTATGTGGGAGAACTCGGGCAGAAAGACTACACAAGGATGGGAAATATTGTTTCTTTGTGCCATTCTTTCATTGTGATCAGTTCTTTTATTAGCTACAAAGCTGAGCGTTTTTTATCTTCGCTACCAGAACTTCAGATACTTTTGAGATCAAGGAAATCATACATGTGCATGAGTTTTCAGCTTGAATGGGAATAAAAAACACCCTTTGTAGGAGAAGACAATTCACAATACTGAAGATACTGTGACAAAGACAGTACGGGCCCTCTCGTTTTCAGTACTTTGTCTTCAGTCATGCCATCCTTGTTGCCGTTACTTTTTGTATTGCTATTCATGAACATGAAAGGATGTCATTGCTGTTTCCAGCAAAAGGACAAAAAAAAGTGTCGCGACGGGACCATCTGAAATAACTGTGTGTTTCCCGTGACGGCAACCCCGCGGTGACCATCCCAGATCCTCACGCGAAATTAGTGGCTTAATCCGCGTGATACAATTGAAGCCATCTTGCATGGCCCACTCGTGAGCCGGTAATTACTAGGCACCGCAGGAGTAACGAAAGGAAGAGAATTCAGCCATTCTCCCAGTGAAAAACAACCCCACTTTTTCATCGGTCTAGGTATTCTAGCTATCGCGCAGAATGTCAAAGTGCTTAAGGCAGAGTAGCACTCCTTAACAGAGAAAAAAAAAAACATTCAGCTTCTCGAACATTTGTTAGGCTGAGTAACTTGCATTGCAAAACTATGTCATTGAGGTCTACGTAATCTATTGAGAGATATCTCTCTAAGCAATCATTACTGTACGTTGTATTTTGCTGTTAAAAATAAACTGAACCTACTCGCCCGCTATCTACGTTTTCATTTAGGTTCACGAGTCCTTCTAGTGAAGCAATTGAACAAATGAAGAATGCGAAAAATTTGTTTTCTATCTTTTTGCTTGCTTCTGTCAACTGCGAAGAAGCTGAACAAAACTTTCTTTGTATAGATGGATACACAGCGCCATGATGAAAGACACTTCTTTCGACACCAATAACAGACTACAGTACTGTTAGCAACTTAGCATTCTACCTGTAGCAACAAGTTCACTTAGTTGCACAGTGATTATGGGGCTACGCAGCCGATCAGAAGGTCACGGGTGTGATTCATGACAGAGAGGTTGTATTTATAGGCTACCGAAAAGCGACTGCCTTGTCCTAGTTTGTTTTGTCAATACAGCGGAAAAGCTGTCTTGTCCCCACGAGACATTGAACACCACCAATAACTTCGCGAAAGCTTCTACTTTGATAGACAAATAGTACTTACACATAAATCACACGCGTCTGACGACTGCAACAAGCTTCCCTCCGAAATTATTTCTATTTAAAATATTGGCTTGTTTTCTTCCAGCATGCTTGATGGTGCCTGAACTGAATATTGTTTATAGTAGATATATGTTCTACTCTGTTGTGTGTTCCATTGCAAACCTCGGTTTGCATGGGCTTGTGTTACCTAATACTGTAGATTCATAAGTATTACAATCTGTAATATTTGATGCTATTTTGTTTTATTTCGTTTTTGATTTGTAATTTTTGTGATTTGTAAAATGTGGGACTGCTCTGTTTTTCTTTGTTTACAATTTGTTAGTTTATTAATCCCACTCTCATTTGTAAATATCTGTCCGATTGAGGATAAAATAAACACAATGTAGTGATGTTTGTCCTGTTAACCTTTACACAACGCTTGTAGAAAGCATTGCATTAGGATAATAATTTATCAATTCCCATTGTTACCATATACTGCTACACTTATCTCTTCACTTTATTCTATATATATCTCTCAGTGTATGTATCAGATTGTATTACCGCGATTGTAGTCAAATTTTAAATGCGAAGCATCTCTTAGCGAACTCTGGCGACTTTTAGCGTGTCTATCTATCTATCTATCTATCTATCTATCTATCTATCTATCTATCTATCTATCTATCTATCTATCTATCTATCTATCTATCTATCTATCTATCTATCTATCTATCTATCTATCTATCTATCTATCTATCTATCTATCTATCTATCTATCTATCCGCTTATATTTGGGTGCTCTCATGGTCACCCCTTAACTTGCCGTGTACCAAAATTGGGTAAAATGGTTTGTAGATTATGACGCGCTAGTCAAGACATGAATAACGTCACAATCCCGTTACGTGCGTCGTCAAGCACTTGCCGCCAGACAGTGGTACATACGCGCGGGCGGATATGTGCCACTGGTATGTGGGTCTGTGCCACAAGTGATTGACACTTAGTATCTACCCAGAAACAACGAGAATACATATGCGCAATTCTAACGCGCGAGCGTTAAGAAATACGCGACATCCGCGTCGACCCGATGAATGCAATGAATAAATGTCAGAGTATCAGCTGGAATCGAACTCAACCATTCTGCGTGGCAATTAAACAATTTACCACATAGGTATACGCGAAGTCTCGGAACTACTTTCCAAGTAGACGCTTATCTTCGTGAAACTTCTATAGTGGTTGCAGTGCTGCTTACCCCATTTTATAAATATTACATACGTACTCCTTTGATACAGCTGTACCACCGGGTTAACGTCAATTGTGGTTAGGTGCCATGCGCTGAAATTCATTTATGTAGCAGTGTCCAGGGTGAGCATCTTCGGTAGCATCAGCGCTTCATATCAGCTACTGGTGTTGCTAATACGCATGTTCCAGAAGACATCGTTGCGCTACTGCAAACAACTGGTTGTATAAACATCTGCAACTCTTCAACATACCTCTGTTCGTGCAACATTCGTACATATAGTTAGCGTCATTTTATTACTTGTCGCTCAATTAAAAATTGCAACACAGTTACTTTCCTCCGTACGCTTCGCATAACGTCGATTCCTTGGTACATAGGATCTGCCGATTTTTTTGTGTTGGTTTGAATGCAATCTATTGAACACTTCAATTTCATTTGCCTTTAGGCTTCTTAGTACGTGTACTTTGCCAGTTGCGCTTTAAATTGCCAAGCAACTGCCCGTTAGGACAAAAAATTGCCAGGCCTGCCCGGAAAGAGCGGTACATTCGCAGCGAAAGCTGGAATAGGCTGACTTTCAGAGCATTTTGCAAACATTCTTTGAATAACTGATAAAAGCAAACTTGCAGGGTCCCCACTACCCCACAAATTTTCATACTTTTTGTGTTATAGGAAGACATTCACTGTGCCATCCCTCGTCATTCTTCGTAGCAGCGTTGTACTTCCACACCGGCAAGGATTATTTGACAATATTTTATGCTGTGGTTGAGGACGATGAACAATTGAGACTCAAGATTTTTAAAGGGTTAGAGCATTCTAGGTAACGCAATGTACATTGTGCAACGCCCGGGTGTTTCTTTGCTTGTTTTAAAACGCTTTATTACTCATATTAACGCGGTTGCTTTCCCGACATGACGCCTCGCTGAGGATAACTTGCAACAGAGTTTCAAGCACCACCATGTGCTGTACAAATACCCTTTTAGACACAGTGTTGAGTGGAGTTTGTTTTGTAATGCCCATTGCATTGTCGAAAATATTGTACGCCATGTGTATACGCAAACCGCATTAGTATTAAGTACCATGCCAGAAAGGAAATAAACAGCGTGGTTTAGTGGTACAGTGCTGGGCTAGCGTGCAAGACACCCGTTTGGAAATCTCATTCTGTTCTTAGTGTCCTAATTTTTAAGTTGTTTTTGCCTATTTAGTTCGATAGTTTTAGTGGCTACGGACACCGACCGCGGTGGCGGTGGCGGTGGCGGACCACAACGGTGCACGTGACCTCCTTTTTTCTATTAAAATAGATAATAAACAAAATAGTTTTTGCCACCGTTACTTGGTGACGGCTACTCCTTTCCACTTGATTGTTACAAGTAAAAAAACAAACAACTAAATAGCATATATACATATATACAGTCCTACATAAGTGAAAGCAAAAGCTCTTCTATGGGCAGAACAAACACGTAGTCACCACGCTCACTTTTAACTTTTTTCCGCTCAGTAGTCGTCACAAATATTCGTTTCTTTGAAGACGTGTTGCAGCCCCTCCATTGCTTTTCCATTTGTTTTAGATGGCCATGGGCCTAATATTTTATCCAACACAGACGGCCGCTCGGTATCTAGCATATGGAGTTCCTGTTCGAAACACGACGCACACCGAAGGCGACTCGGACAGTCGAGCAATAGGTGATGGATATGCTCGTCGTCGTGGCCGCATGAACATGAACGCGACCCTCTATGTGATCTCACAACAGCTTTCGCCCTCAAAGAAGAGGTGGACCCACTGCTGCGGAAAAATAGCCAAACCATTCGAGTGTAAACTTAGAATAATTATGCTCGGACATCAATAGGTGTGACAGACCTTAAGGAGATATTAAGCTTTGACGAGTATGAATAAAAGAGACTTCCCGAATGAAAGCCGTGAATTCATTCTGCACAGAACGCCTTGACTTCACCGTTTATTTCATTTCCAAATGTTGATAAGCCAACCAGCTGCGTTGCCATTCCACGAGGTAGAAACAAAGAAGTCTCAAGAGAATAATTTTATCTGTCTTTCCTTGCTGTTGCTGTCTATTATCTCCTCCGAGGCAATAAAAACCGTAACCCAGTATCACGTCGTAGTAACGTCTGGCCGGAACAAATTGCTGCAATTATTACCAGCGGCGCACCCACAGTCGTATCAATGTGTACGCCTTCGAAAGGTCAAGGTTTTAGCCCTCGGAGAGACAGAGCTTTTTTATTGGTTTACATTTACTAGAGACCTTTTGTTATTCTCTTGGTGTGTATAGGCATGTAGTTTCGTTTTTTGTTAGGAAGAAACCAGACAGTAGTGATAAAAGCAATATTAGTAGTAGTAGTAGGTTTACTATTAGTAGTAGTAATTTTATTTTTTGAAATGCAACAAAAGGAATACAGAAGCAAAGGGTGTTTCATACGTTTGACGAAGGCCTCTACAGCTGTAGTTCGTCACAGATACACATCATTTTGCAGATACAACAAGCGACAAAATTAACATGTCATCTACCACATGTGCGCTAACAAAAGAAATGCAGTAATAAAAAGCAAGCAACACATACTATACTTGACCTAATACCGATATTCAAGTCTTACACACAAAAAAGAGAAAAGAAGAAAAATGTGCAGGAACAGAACTGGATGCATCGTATACCACAATGAAAAAAACATACTTTCCGAACACTAGTGAATATCTCATGGCCTAATTCTTCCAAATCTTTTTACAGAGTATAGCTTAGTGATGATAAGTTAATTTTTATCAAAATTTCTTTAACTTCTCAAACTCCTATCACCAATGAAGATGTCATATTTAAAGCACACAAGAAGGACGAGAATGATATTAACTTCATCTTGTCACTTAAGGGCTGGAAGAAGTGTTCTTTGAACCTGCAATATGTAGCAATATATTTTTCGGTCCTTCTCTCATAGATAGACGCTTACAAAAGCAAGTAAATGTATGCACGGACAGCAAGTGGTGCTATGTTGGTTGCCGTGGATGACTTCATCGAGGCAAATGAAGGCACTGCCTACCCATATTTATGAGTAGACGGTAAGACTGGACCACACAAAAATGCAATAACCATTGGAAAATGAAATCGACATCAGAGAAAAAAATTCCAACGTCTTCCTTCCGAATAATCTCAAGTGACATTCAGCAAGGAACCGCTGCTCGGTACTAATTACACACTGTGTTGGGCACGAACAGTTTGGAGAAACATTCATTTCTACCAAAGTTTATTAGTGCACCCTACTCATTACGGTTTGGCTGTGAAGCAGAATGAATGGAACGAAGAGGTGTTTTCTTTTTTTTTAGCTGTCGTTGGTGTGTAGTGGCCAATATCACGGTCTCTATTCATAGAACACAGGGGCAAGAAAATATACGGTACTGCTGGTGAATATAAATGGAGGTGGGGTGGAACTTAGTAGCGCTTGGGGACCAGAATTTTTCTTGCTCGTTCACGGCCACTCCTCGCTTGCTTGCGTCTATCTGTGCCTTCCGTGTTCGTTTAAGTCGCGCTGCATTTTTCCGAGAGACAGCCATTCTGCCGTAAGCGAAGGATTGTAAGGGCCTTAAGAACTAGTACGCTTGGGGATAGATACAAAGGTTCACCCGAGAGGCATAAGAGAAAACCAGCATGGGCATGAATAGAGAGAGACGTAAAGAAGGAATGAAAGACGTGTGATCTCTATTCATAAAATTCAGGGGCCAGAAAGCATATGGAACGACTGGTGAATATAAATAGAAGTGGGGAGGAAATTAGTGTGTCGTAGAAACCAGAATTTTTATTGTTTGTTGGCGGCCCCCATTTGTTGCCTGAAATTGAGATAAACGGTGAAGAAAAATTACTGATACAGTGTTCGGCTTGTCGTTGAGCCCTACATGAGTTTGAGCTCGCGTTTGTTTAATCACCAAATACACTGACAAAAGACGTAGCTGGGACGTGCGAAAAAGTTTCAAATAGCCAAATAGACTACTGTCATAATAATAATTGATGGGATTTTAACATTCCAAAATCGCGATATGATTATGAGAAGCACCGTAGTGGAGAGCTGCGGAAATTTTGACCACCTGAGGCTTTTTATCGTGCCCCTAAATCCAAGTTCACCCGATTCAAGCCTTTACATCTCCATCCGTAGTACGGCCGTCGCGGCCGAGATTCTATCACACAACCTGCGGGTCAGCAGCTGAGCGCCTTAGCCGCTGGCTTTAAGCACATCCTACTTTCACATGTTTTCTCATGCAAAGTTCAAATGAACGTGTAACCAATATTAGGTGCTGTATAAGTCGAATGGCCGTATATTTTATAAGCTTTTGCGCTTGTTTTCTTTAAAGCTGAGTAAAAACAGCTATGACTCCCATGAATAGACGTTGTTAAATCCTTAGCCCGTTTCGAGCAGCTGGTTAAATACAAACGAAGAGCTTACCGTCAGACAGTTATTCCCAATATTGCGTGCAATACACTGTTCGTAACAACTATGTAGTAACACTGCAGACCAACAACGTAGGTAAAACATATTTGAAGGTGGCGTTCGCACCACTCTGTAGAACGAAAACCTTGCTGTAATCAGAACCATCACTCGAGAAGCAAGGGAAAAAGGAATGACTCTTAAGCCGCTTGATACTTCACCGTATTTTACACTGACTGTATGTTTTAGCACTGCTTGCGAATTGTGAAATGTTTGGCAACGCTATCTTCAACATGTCTTTTTGTTTGTACGTGTTAATGAACTGCATCTCACTCTGCAACCTCAAGTGTGGTAATGAACAAAATTATAATTAACGAAAACACCAGGAAGTTGTACATGGCATGACAAAGTGTGTTAGCCTCCAAGGCCTTCTAAACAATACTTCACAAGAACTTACGCAAAACGTCAGCAAAATAACGTATTGCACTCGTTGGTTTTTCGTATATTCAACTACGTTAAAGTTACAGAGAAAGCGGAGTTAGGCAAAGCGCATGACTTGAAGAAGACACAAAAAGTGCTTGTGTATTCTTTGCAACCTGCGTCCTCTACCGACTCTGCGTAGCCTGTGACGTTCGCTGTCCTCTTCGAGGACTGCCTAAACGTCCGGTATTACTGCTTATTTCTTTTTCTTTCAATAATTCCTTTCTGTGTTCCTTGAGGTAAGCTCAATTCAGCAATTACGCTCATCCAATACAGTGCTCGTGAAACACGTTCACTTATGTTCTGTTGCCAAAAAAAAAATAGCCTGCTTCCCAACTCCCCTCCATTTTCTTAGAGAGATTACAGTGACCTCTGTTTACTTCCGGTGGGGTGATGTCTAGCTCCCGTGAAGGAGCTCGGTGTTTAGACGCTGGAGAGCACAGTACATACACGGAAGCATCCTAATAGGCTTATCCAAACCTTTGTGCATGCACTTCCGGGTGGTACGCGGAACAACACGCATGTTCACTAAACAAGCTTCAGTGCTTATTCATGGGCGTGTTGTCTGTTTGCGTCGGTGCGTGTCTGCGCAGACAGGCCTGTTGAGTGTATTATCTTTCAGGTTTAGTGCGCACAGTGTTCGCGTTTGAGTGGTGTGCTCTTGAGAACTCCTAAAGGTTCGCTTATTCGCGTTCCACCCTACTTTTCTCTCGCTTGGAATCTGTAGCCAACTTTCGCGCATTGCGAATGCACCACCTGACGTTTCTGGACATCAAGACATACTGAATTCAAAAAGGCTTTTCTATTACAATCTCCCATGAAAGTTGTTCCTATCTGCCAGTGTCTGTATTATCATTATTACATAATTACTATTAAAGCCATTAAAGTAATAATAATAATAATAATAATAATAATAAGAATAAGAAGAAGAAGAAGAAGAAGAAGAAGAAGAAGAAGAAGAAGAAGAAGAAGAATGGGATTCGTGTGCACAAACTAGGACACATGTAGATACGATGGGCAGGAAGCATTCTGAAAATAGCCGCCTGCAAGAACACAATGGCTACTCAATTTGTAAGGGAGTACATAACCGAAAGGTAAATAGAAGGAAACAAAAAGTACAAGGAGAGGAAACCACATAACACAGACGTGGACAAAATATGTATCAAAACAAAAGATGGTCTATAAACGGGAGGCCAAGTTATAATTTTCGCTGAGGATAGCACGGCTCGATGACTTGTCTATGAAACACTTATTTCTAACTTTATGTATAAGATTCTTTGTCAGCCTATAACTGAGCGTTTAAAAAACGCAAGAAGATGAGCGCAACATACATACCAAAATATATATTTCGACAAAGTGTATTGTGATAACTGCAAATGCAATCATGAGACATGCTCTTTTTAGCCAAAGAACTTTTCAAATTAGGCTTCTTACTGAGCTAAAACTGTTCAGCGCAGTTCATGATAAAAAATACGACCAAAGTTGCGGCAGAATATTTGGGTTAGAGGTTTCTTTCAAAACGACTGACTGATGCATTCCGATGTGCTTACATTCTCATTCAGCTCCCGTCACACGAAATGGTGGATGAAATGATAATATGATGCTAGCAACACCATTTACTCAAAAAGAAGAAAGATCAAAGCAATTTATATTCCTACTGCTGAAGCTCGTAATTGCGTGCTCTGTCCTATATAAAGAAACTATGGAAGCAAGCCTTGGCAAGCAAGCATCCTGGCCAACTATCAGAATTTGGTGGCTTAGTGTGTGAGGTTTTCTAGAACCCATCACCAGAAAACTAGGGCAGAAAAAAAGACATAGGACAAAACTAGGCAAAAACAGTGCTGTTTTTGCTGAATCCTTTACATTAGGGTATATCTCTTTTTTTCTGCGCTGTTTATTGCGATTACGCCATGACAACTAACCCAACTAACGTCACCGGCGTTATTTATAGCACTGCGTATTCCATTTTAAGCCTTACAAATGCGAAGGCACCACCAGACATTGCAAAAT
Organism: Rhipicephalus microplus; assembly: GCF_043290135.1. Lineage (NCBI taxonomy): Eukaryota > Metazoa > Arthropoda > Arachnida > Ixodida > Ixodidae > Rhipicephalus > Rhipicephalus microplus. The sequence continues at coordinate 47,161,108 of NC_134706.1, forward strand.
GCAATTTCACATGCGCCTACGCTCACCAAACCTTACAAGACACACGTCAAATATAAAACATCGCCATCAGAGCCACATCAAAGCCGTTCGCTCTGTAATGGCGGTCGAGCTCCGCCAGAGCATGCTTCTCTGTTAGGCGCAACGATGTAGTGGCGTAGTGGGACGATGCTGCCCAAAGGCATATTATACAACGTGGGTGTATACGTGCTCGTTCGGTTAACAGTGTCGCCAACGAAATGACTCTGTTACTATTACTGGAAACAGAGTCGTTTGGAGAATATCCGCTACCGAAGCTTGAATACGTCTCGTATTGTAGGATTGACGAGTAGTTATTAAAAAAATACTTATTCGTGGGGGCCGGAAAAAATAAACAAAGATCAAAAGAGAGATGAGAAGAGGCGAAAGATTAACAGTATTAGAAAGTACTGGTTTGTTATTCTAGCAGAATCTCTATGTGGCACAACTGTAATCTGTTATATCACCAATTCTAAATACATTGAAGATTATGTAACGCCCTCTATACCCTCTTTTTGAAGCCAAAGTCACGTAAATACATCAATATTACATTGGCCAACTTCAATCGCGACAACTTTTCAACTTGGAAATTCAAAACTGCCCTCGCCTCAAAAGACTTGTCCGTGATGTTGGCCGGCACATTTACAAGGGAAGGACTGGAACCATGGCGGCGAAATCCTACTCCCCCTTAAATCTTCCGCTTCCGGTCATGGCTTACATCTATTGCGCCAGGTCCTTTTAAACTAAAGAGAAAGAAACATATCGCGTTGTAAGCGTTCAGTTTCCTGTATTATTAAGATGTACGCTGCTGTGAAAAATAGAAGATGAATTTTGAGCATGTGGCTTTCTTGAGAATGCTTCCACATTTAGGTATACAGGCTTTTCATAAATTCATTACCATCGAAATATGTCTACCCTACCCTCATAAAAGAAGCACACGTTGACAGTTTTAAGTACACCTGAATTGTGATTCACGTATATGACTCTCTTGAAAGAAATATGTGAACTCTCTTTGAAGGTAATTATACACTCGTCAGATCGGTATCGAAAAGGTAGTTTCCGCGCATCCTTAATGAAAGTCGCATACGTCCAAGGTCAAAATTCATGAAAAAATAGCGCAATGCATTAAAATTTTTTTTTAAATGCGCTTCTGGTACTCTAACCCGCCCACCTAATGCTTCGCAGTGCTACACGTCGATGTCAAGCATCCATCACGGGTTTTCAAGTTTATAGTTAGCCCCGGAACCCACACAATCTAATTCAATGAATAAATAGGGAGATGAAGGGAAAATCTGTATGTTAATATGGGTTAGACGGCGTTTATTCAGCACGAGGACTTGGCAGCGAACAGGCAACCTGAGGCGGAGCACGCACACCCATGATGATGATGGTGATGACACTGTGAAGATGAGGACAGAAAATCAGGCAGAAGACAATCAATATGATCATGTACAGATGAGAAGAAGCGCATAACAAATGCCCACAAACCATCAAACACTCACTTTAATATGACGTATCTTTTTTCATTTCTAAACAGTACTACGCTCTAACGTCTTCTATACCATGAACAGCCAGACTTTTCTAGTTTTAATGTTTTCTCAGCTTGCTCCTGTTTTTTTTTACCAACTGCTACTGTGCATTTCTGGCGTTTTTTTTTCTCCCCGCTTAGCTCCACCTAAGATTTTTCTTCCGTCTGGTCCCATCCCGTAGTCGAAACAATTCGGGCTGTTGGGCTTCACCTCAAGTCCTTCTCGCACCTCAAGGGCACAATAGCAAGACTCCTTTGATATTGTCACGGGGTCGTGACGTGGCCGAAGACAGGAGACTTCGTGTTGGGATTTAACTGTTTATTTGGGCGAACCTGTGCCCAGTAAACGGAAAGTCCGATTACAGCAGCAGTCTTGCACAGATAGCAGTCTCGGACTGATAGCGGCGAACGGAGCGTCCGCCTTCGTTCAACAACTGACAAGTCGCGAAGCGCATTGGAATTTATACTCCTGCCATCGAATGTTCTAGCGTTATCGCTGGCGGTGGCGTAGGTTCCAGAACAATCTGTACCGTTCGCACAGTGGGCGTGATCTTATCGAAATGATCGACTACAGTCCGGAACCTTCTCGAAAACAGCAGGTGCGGTTTGCGCTGAGAATCGTGTGGTGTTTTGGGACGATAACAAAAACTTGGGAAATGGAACGTGGCATTGCCCCCTTTGAAAAAAGACATCGTCCCAATGCTTTAACTAAATATGAAGGTACAATAATAATGCAAGAAAGTACAATGAATAAATTACGATGAAACAATAATACAAAAAAACACTGTTTCAGTTTGTTAACGCGCATGAAACGGCTTGAGGCGCGCGACTGAAGCCGTGCCTCAAGCACGGCTTCAGGTCTCGATCGGCATCGTTGAGAGTTCGTGATGCCGTCGTGGACAACCTCGTAATGAAGTGGGCCGAGACGTCGAACCACACTGTACGGTCCGAAGTAGCGTCGCAGAAGTTTTTCACTTAGTCCACGTCGGCGTATCGGCGTCCACACCCAAACACGTTCACCGGGCAGGTATTCTACGAAGCGTCGTCGAAGGTTGTAACGGTGGCTGTTTGTCGTCTGTTGATTCTTGATACGGAGACGCGCAAGTTGTCGGGCTTCTTCGGCACGTTGAAAGTACTCGCTCACATCGAGGCTTTCTTCGTCGGTGACGTTCGGTAACATGGCATCGAGCGTCATTGCCGGGCTCCTTCCGTAGACCAATTTGTATGGAGATATCTGCGTCGTCTCCTGCACCGCCGTGTTGTATGCGAAGGTCACATACGGAAGAATGGCGTCCCGCGTCTTGTGTTCGACATCGACGTACATTGACAGCATGTCGGCGATCGTCTTGTTAAGCCGCTCGGTGAGGCCGTTGGTCTGTACCTGGTACGCTGTCGTCCGGTGGTGGTTTGTTTGGCTGTATGCCAAGATCGCTTGAGTTAAGTCGGCAGTGAATGCCGTTCCTCTGTCGGTGATAAGGACCTTCGGGGCGCCGTGACGTAGGACGATATTTTCGACGAAGAACTTAGCTACCTCGGAGCAGGGCTTTTGTCTCGGCGTAGCGGGTGAGGTAGTCGGTAGCTACCACGATCCACTTGTTTCCGAAAGCCGACGTCGGGAACGGCCCTAGTAGGTCCATACCAATCTGCTGGAAAGGTCGGCAAGGTGAATCAATTGGCTGCAGAAGTCCCACTGGCCTTGTCGGCGGTGTCTTGCGTCGCTGACAGTCCCGGCATGTCCTCACATAACGAGTGACGTCGGTGGTAAGACGTGGCCAGTAGTACCTTTCTTGTATCCTCGCGAGCGAGCGAGAAACACCGAGGTGCCCTGCCGTCGGATCGTCGTGCAGGGCCTGCAGGAGTTCTGGTCGCAGAGCTGAAGGCACCACAAAGAGGTACTTAGCTCGAAGCGGTGAGAAGTTTTTCTTTTGTAGAAGACCGTTTCGTAGGAAGAACGACGCAAGTGCGCGCTTGAATACCTTCGGGACTTCGGCGGTCCTGCCTTCGAGGTATTCTATTAGGGCCTTAAGTTTTGGGTTGGCCTGCTGTCGTTCAGCGCAATTGTCGTTAGTTATCGTTCCGAAGAAGTAGTCGTCATCCGGGTTGTCGGGTGGTGGTTGGTCGACAGGCGCACGAGAGAGACAGACAGATTTGGAGTGTTTCTTCCCGGACTTGTAAATGAGAGTAATGTAATATTCTTGAAGTCTCCGGCTTCATCGTGCGAGGTGACCTCAAGGGTCCTTCAAAGTGGCTAGCCAACACAAGGCATGGTGGTCGCTCACAACTTTGAAGGGCCTGCCGTAGAGGTAGGGGCGAAATTTCGACGTAGCCCAGATGATGGCGGGGCACTCCTTTTCTGTTGTGGAATAATTTGCTTCTGCTTTGGATAGCGATCGACTGGCGTAACTAATAACCTTTTCAAGTCCGTCAGCCCTCTGCACAAGAACGGTGCCAAGACCTACGCTGCTTGCGTCAGTATGTATTTCTGTCTCGGCGAATTCGTCGAAATGGGCAAGTAACAGAGGCGTCTGGAGGCAATGTTTAAGCTCCTGGAAAGCGTGTTCCTGTAGCGTTTCCCACTTGAATTCCACGTCGGCCTTGGTAAGGTTAGTGAGAGGATCGGCGATGTGGGCGAAGTTTTTCACGAACCGCCTATAATAGGCGCACAGGCCCAGAAATCGGCGCACGGCCTTCTTGTCAGTGGGTGCCGGGAAGTCGGCGATGGCGGCTGTGTTGCGTGGATCGGGAGGAACTCCAGACTTGCTGATAACGTGCCCCAGAAACAAGAGCTCCTCATACGCAAATCTGCACTTTTCTGGCTTCAATGTGAGTCCGGACGTCTTGATGGCTTGAAGTACAGCTTCAAGGCGCCGAAGATGCTCGTCGAAACTCGAGGAAAACACGACGACGTCGTCCAAGTACACAAGGCAAGTCTGCCACTTCAATCCTGCCGGTACTGTATCCATAACGTGGTGAAAAGTTGCAGGCGCTTAGCAAAGGCCGAAGGGCATCACCTTAAACTCGAAGAGGCCGTCCGGTGTTATAAACGCCGTCTTCTCTCGGTCTCTTTCGTCGACTTCGATTTGCCAATAGCCAGTCTTGAGGTCCATTGACGAAAAGTACTTGGTGTTATGGAGCCGATCAAGTGCGTCGTCTATTCGTGGGAAAGGATACACGTCCTTTCTAGTGATTTTGTTCAGGCGGCGATAATCGACGCAGAAACGTAGGGTCCCATCCTTTCTCTTCACTAACACCACGCGGGATGCCCATGGGCTCTTTGACGGCTGGATAATGTCATCCCGCAGCATTTCATCAACTGTCTCTTCATGGCCTCACGTTCTCGCGTCGAAACCCTGTACGGACTCTGACGGAGTGGTCTGGCATTTTCTTTGGTTATGATGCGATGTTTCGTGATTGGGGTCAGCCGAATTTTCGATGACGACGAAAAGCAATCTTCGTATTGCAGGAGCAGGGCCTTGAGCTGTTCTTGCTTATCGTTCGGAAGTCTGGAATGGACGTCGAAAGCTATGGGAGGGGCTTGGTTCCTCTGAGCAGGTTCCGCAGAATCGGCGAGGGCGAAAGCACTGGTGGCTTCGACAATTTCTTCGATGTATGCGACCGTTGTTCCTTTGTTCACATGTTTGTACTCATTACTGAAATTCGTGAACTTAACCGTTGCTTTGCCTCCCCGCAGCTCTGCGATTCCTCTTACGACGCAAATATTTCGGGTGACCAACAGAAGCTGACTGCCTTCAACGACACCTTCCAAGTCAGGTGATTTAGGAGCGCCGACTGAAATAACGACGCTCGAGCGAGGCGGAATGGTGACTTGTTCTTCCAGCATATTCAAGGCATGGTGTCCTGACGGCGTGTGTGGCGGTAGTGCTTCTTCTGTGGATAACGTTATCGACTTTGTTTTTAGGTTGATGACAGCACCATGGAGGCATAAGAAGTCCATGCCAAGGATGACATCTCTCGAGCAACGCTGTAGGACTACGAAGTCTGTAGGATAATTACGGCCGTTAATGGTGACTCTCGCTGTGCAGATTCCTGCAGGCGTTACGAGATGACCTCCAGCTGTGCGGATTTCAGGGCCTTTCCAAGCTGTCCTAACTTTCTTTAACTTCGCGGCGAATGACCCACGGATGACAGAATAGTCAGCTCCAGTATCGACGAGAGCGGTCACACTGTGGCCGGCGAGGTCACTAGTTCACCATCTCGCATTATAGTTAGGGCGTGGCGTCGGGTCACGGCTGCGTCGGCTTGTTCCGCTGCTTCCATGTTGCGTCGTCAGGCCACCTTCGGTAAGTGAGCTTTCGCCGTCAGGGCCTTGCCTGGTTGGCGTTGTGTTCGGAAAGCTCCGTCGCGGCGTCGTCGTCGTCGGAGGATCTTCGGTAGTTCGTCGCACAGCAACCGCACCTCCACCGGTTGCTGCCCTTAGTTTCCCGGATACGGGCTAGGAGACCGGCCTCGCGTTGGGCCGGAGTACTGCCGGGGGTGCGGTGACACGCGGCAGCTGGGCGACGTCGAACAGGAAGGACTTCGTGGTGTCCATTGAGTTCCTGTCAAGTAGTCGGCGATGTCACGTGGCCGTTCCCCTGGCTGCGGACGTGGTGCATCGACGGCGAAGCCACGCAGTCCCAGCTGTCGGTACTGGCAACGGCGGTAAGTGTGCCCGGCCTCGCCGCAGTGGTAGCACAGTGGGCGGTGGTCAGGGGTGCGCCAAACGTCGGTTTTCCTCGGCGCACTGCGCTGGCCCGCTGGCGAACGGTAGGTCGTCGGTGGGGGTGGTGGCGGCGGTGGTGGCTGGCGACGGAAGTGCGACGGGGCGGCGTTTCGGCGTGGACGGGGAGGAGCGTTGTGGCGCACTGCAGCGGCGTAGCTCATAGTTTCTGGCTCGGGCAGCCGTGTTTGGGGAATTCGAAGCGATTGCCGAACTTCTTCTCGCACAATGTCGGCGATCGAATCCACTTGAGGTTGCGCCGAAGGCAACAGTTTGCGCAGCTCTTCCCGCACGATCGCTCGGATCGTTTCACGCAGGTTGTCGGAGTCACTGGCTTGAGCAGCAGCGCATTCTGGAGTCAGGCGACGATTATACTGTCTGGTGCGCATGTCCAGGGTTTTTTCGATGGTGGTCGCCTCGGATACAAATTCTTGGACGGTGTTCGGTGGATTCCTCATTAGTCCCGCGAAGAGCTCCTGTTTTACCCCTTGCATGAGGAAACAAACTTTCTTCTCCTCAGGCATGTCTGGGTCAGCGTGACGAAATAGGCGGGTAATCTCCTCTGTAAAAATTCCAACCTTTTCATTTGGTAGCTGAACCCGGGTCTCTAGTAGAGCAGCGGCCCTCTCTTTGCGAGTGACGCTCGCGAACGTTTGCAGAAATGCGCCACAGAAGGCATCCCACGTTCGGAGCGTGGACTCCCGATTCTCTAGCCAGGTCCTTACGGTGTCTTCCAGGTAGAAGTACACACGACGGAGCTTTTCTTCGTTGTCCCAATGATTGAAGGAGGCCACACGGTCGTATGTTTCTAGTCAGGTTTCAGGGTCTTCAAACGATGACCCATGAAACGTTGGTGGTTCCCTGGGTTGATGAATGACGATCGCAGGCTGGGACGCTCCGGTTGTCATAGTCGCTGCAGTAGAGGTCATGGCCTTGGCTTTCCGCGCCTTGTCTTGTAGAAGCCCGTACTCCGGTGGGAGACCTTGCTGTCGGCGGCTTGTTCGCTGCTCTTGGTTGGCGTCGGTGTCTTCTCCGCGACGTGGGCTGGGTTCACGGCTTGGGCGTCCGGTACATGAACGAAGCAGCACCTCCACCAGATGTCACGGGGTCGTGACGTGGCCGAAGACAGGAGACTTCGTGTTGGGATTTGACTGTTTATTTGGGTGAACCTGTGCCCAGTAAACGGAAAGTCCGATTACAGCAGCAGTCTTGCACAGCTAGCAGTCTCGGACTGATAGCGGCGAACGGAGCGGCGGCATTCGTTCAACAACTGACAAGCGGGGAAGCGCGTCGGCATTTATACTCTTGCCATCGAATGTTCTAGCGTTATCGCTGGCGGTGGCGTAGGTTCCAGAACAATCTGTACCGTTCGCACAGTGGGCGTGATCTTATCGAAATGATCGACTACAGTCCGGAACCTTCTCGAAAACTGCAGGCGCGGTTTGCGCTGAGAATCGTGTGGTGTTTTGACGATAACGAAAACTTGGGAAATGGAACGTCGCAATATGGTGGGTTCCTCTATGTATACGAAACGTGGTGACCTCCGCGAGACCCAGTCCCTGCGGTTGGCTCCTTCATTTGTGACCAGCCGCATATTGTACACCTCGCCCTATCTTCACGTGCGTCGTCCTCACGAGCACCAACTGGACGTCCTCTTTCATTCAGTGTACAAATACACACTCGCTTTTCCCACTGCCATCTTCAACAGCCATATCGCACCAGTGGGGGTGCGTAATCTTTTGAAGAGCTGTGGGAAACTCATCGCTTTAGCAAAATTAGTCGACTGTCACAGACGCCCCCAGGGCACCGCCTTTTACACAGGGCTCGACTTGAACGCGATTTCTGACCAGGACCCTGCAGCAACCATACCAGAACTATGGCGTCAAAAACAATGGGTGGAACCACTACTCCGCACCATGAACACCGACCTACATCCCGACCTTGGACCAGCACGCCCCACGGCCCCCCAGGCACGACACTCTAAGCGCCCTTGTGTTTTTCGCGTTAAGTCCCGGGCTCACCCCTCTCGGGTCATTTCACGACCGCCATGATTACAGAGAGGAAACACGTCGATGTGCTCTCCTTCAGAGTCAACGCTGTAACGCAAGCCCCACTCTCACGCATATCCTGACGAACGTGTGCTTGGCCTCTTCTCAATACTTTCGGAGTTCTATCACCCCGCTGGCAGCTCATCTATTTTGGGCAGCGTCCTGGCGCTTTAGCTCTCCTCCTCTTCATATAGTACATTCTCCAGGCCACTCGGGCCTGCCCGACAACACAACGGCGAACGCTGCTACCCGCACTACTTTCATCTGGGCCGTTGCCCCTCCATGTCCCGAAACGGAATCTGGCAATACGAATCTGATAAGCTTCCACAGAATTCTGACCTATTATAGGGCTCAACAGCACCTCAGCCAGGACCCCACACGTGGTCTGGAGAAAGCGGAGGAGCGAACACTACGCCACTTCCAGACGAGCACCCGACACGCTCATTACCGGGCTTCGGGACCAGCCAACCCATTTCTTTTTCCATCCTGTTTACCCATCGCAACTAGGGAGGCTTGGGAGGAGTACCTGCGAGGCTGCTACACCTTGAATATACTAAACGCTTCTTGATGAGGCGTGCTCGGGCAGCGGTCAGCCCCACTGGCACGCCTGAATAGTTTCTAGACGGTGGCCTCTCAAGTATGCATTTTGCCACAAATCTATCGTTCACTTTCCCAAATAAAGATACTTTCTACCACCACCATCTAGACTATTGCGTAGCTGTGAAGCAAATCATCTTCCTGACAACTGCGTAAGCTTTGTTTTGCGCGTTTCGTTTTAGGAGAAAGGATCACGACGTCATAGCTTCAAGCTTACTACGATACACGGCTCCATGGAGAGAGAACCAGGCAATAAAATTTTGGCCTACTGCAGGCCGTTGAAATCGTGCCACAAACAACGTGCCAGCAAGTGAGTACTTGCGATAGGCTGACGAAGTCACGGTCATCATCATTACCATATAGAGCACGATTACCACCATTTGGCCTCACTTCTTTGTTAATCCAAAACTACTTTATGATTAAGGAGGACACCGCAGTGCACGACTCCGGAAATTTTCACCATCTGGTGTTTGTAAGATGCACTGCCGTCACACAGTACACCGGGCTTGAGTATTTGAACTCCGTTGAAATTTGACCACCGTGGCCGGTATCAAAACTGTGAACTTGCAGTCAGCAGCCGAGCACTGTAAGCGTGCACCACTGCGGCGGACGCTTCATATTCATTTTTTGTTCTTGCTCGAATACCCCTCTAGTGACGCTACTTGCGTGATACCAAATACAATTTCCATTACGACATTCACTCAAGCCTATGTTCATGCTGTAATGAATCTGAATGACGGACGCTCCGCTGTTACTGAAGAAGACGATGATGATCGGTGGCTCTGGTAGTAGCTCGCGCACGCGCTTGCCGTAGCCAGACCTGCCTCATAAAGACCTGCCCATTCCATTCAAGCTGCGTCTGAACATTTCTCGACGTACAACACCTCTATTTTAATGCCTTGTTTGGTCCTAGACACACGTTGTTGCGATGCGTACAGAAATACGTGTCACAAATAAATGAGTTGAAGAATCTAGCACAGTGCGGCACAGGTCGCTCTGAAGAAACGTGATTTCGATATCTGAAGTGTGTTATTGTAATCGCAGTTAGAAACATAATGGAGATGTGTTGCTGTGCAACGTAATCTGAGAAGTTTAAAAAACGCATCTGCTCAGCAATGAAAACTTTGCTTTTGCTTCTAACTCAGATTGGAAGGATCATTCCAGCGACTATTCCAGCGGCGCAGTGGTACGTCGAAATGGCGGACGAGACGGTGATGTCGTGAGCGTGCACATCAGCGTCGCAGAACGTGAAGACGCTTTTATTAGTTCATGACTTTTGAGAGACAGAACTTGCGTCACAGTTTATCACCGTGTGACAGCTTCGAAGTCCGGTTACATGATGCCGCCTGCGTCGCTGGAACTACCGAATACAAAGAGCCGTTCGGTTTTGCAAAGCCATGCGCCTCGTGCAGCTGCCATTCGGTTGTGTTTTGAAGCGCGCATAGCTTGCATATTGCGTTCTCATTCGTTTGTGGCGACACAGTGAGGTTCACTGAACGGTTCGTGCTGGATGACGAAAAAAATGGAAGCATATCTACGGGGTGAATGATGGAGAGTGGGGCGAAGCATCCGTCCATCCATTCGTTCTTGCTTCCGTCCGTCCATGCGTCCGTCTGAGTGACCATCTGTGCGTCCATTCGCCAGTCCGTGCGTGCGTCTGTTCGTGCGTCCGCACGTCCATTTGTGCGTCCGTCCCTGCGTCTGTCTATGCGTCCATCCGCCCGCGCAGCCATCCATACGTCCGTCCACGCATCTGTCTGTGCGTCCGTTCGTCCATCTATTCAACACTCCAAGTATGACCATCTCGCATCTTTCCATCATATATTCCCCATATAGAAAGCACTGCCATCCATCGGACATTCCAAGAACTAAACGAGAGGTGGCACACGCACACTTTCTTACGGCTTGCGCTTCGGGTCTACTCTTGACCTTTAACCACCTCGACTTCATGGTATATACTAGTTCACTGTATTCATGCCACTACGGCCCAACGCTCGCTAAGCCTTTCTAAAACCAAGGAGGTTACGCCCAGCGAGTATAACGTAGCAACCCTTTCTTGTCAGATAGTGCTTAATGTACATGCCAATGGCTGCTTGCGGGGAATGAGAGACAGGAGAATTCGGCCTTTAATTTTTTACGGCTTGCGTTTCGTATCTACTTCCCACCTTTAACCACCTCCAGTTCATGGCATATACTAGTTCACTGTATTCATGGCACTGCGGCTCAACGCTCGCTAAACCTTTCTAAAACCAAGGATGTTACGCCCAGCGAGTATAACGTAGCAACCCTTTCTTGTCAGATAGTGCTCAGTGTACATGCCAATGGCTGCTAATGGGGAATGTGAGACAGGAGAATTCGGCTTTTAGTTAACGCACATGCTGCAATTTTTTTTGATGTTCAACAACGCACAGGGGAAATCTCCCACCGGCACCACCTTGCAAGTCAAAACGTAAGACTGGTTCCACACTAGGACTACGACTATTACGAGGAACGAACGGGTGCCGCTTTAAGGAGCTTCGCTCCCCCCTCCCCCAAACAAAACGCATTTTCTCGATCCGAAAGCGCCACCAACAACAGTGGCTCAGCCTCTACGTCACCTCTTCTTATGGAAATGCTACCACACGATTCTGCGACCCTACCCATTAAGAAGTGTTGAATGTGCCCAGTTTTTCTGAGCACAAAGCGTTATGATTATCTGCTATTGCATATCTGTTTACACGCCCTATTAGCCGGTGAATATGTGTAGTGCATTTTCATGAAGACATTGCAAAACTTGAAAGAAAAAAATGAATGAATGAATGAAATAATAGTTTGTTACGGTGACACCACTAACATTGAAGATGCCAGTACAGTAAGTGATAGTTAAGGAATGATTTGCACCAGGGAATGTTGTTGTAGCCTAGAGACATGCGCAGCTGAGCAACAAAGAATGAAGTTGGCAGTTTTTTGAGCAGCTTGTCTAGGAAAGACGAAGAAGTGTGTTTTGAATAGGAGCTGCTTCTGCTAACTCCGGCGTATTTCAGTTGTAATTTAAGTCTGTTGATCAGTTTCCGCTGCTCCCTTGGAGGGGATGGAAGTAGACCACCCCGGGCGCCTGCCGGCACCAGCGGCGTCAGCGGCGACCGCCTCCAGGAAGCGGATGGGACAAGCCAGCGACAGCGACAGTGAAGATACTCATGCTTACTATCTCAGCAGTGAGGACTTCTCAGATGACGGTTTCCAACCTGTGCTGAGCCGCAAGGCGAAGAGAAGGAACATGAGGACATCCTCATCCTCAACTATTCAAACTGTAAGTGAAGCGCCAAAATCGAACGCTTTTACCATCCTGTTTCTGCCTGCACTTCCTACCGTCAGCATGAAACGCCTTAACAGACAGTCTGTGTCGAGGTCTCTGGAAACGCTCGTGCCAAATGAGATCACGGACATAAGAGTGAACGCCAGAAAGAATATACTGGCTGTGGACGTTTTGCACGCAAGTGCGTTGGGCGTTCTGCGCAGTGTAACTGACTTGGACGGCAACCAGGTGCGCTCTCATGTTCCCTTGGGATGTGATGTAGTAACCGGCGTGATCTACGACATTGATGTCGCTATTTCCAATAAGGACTTACAGCTTCTTGTCAAGTCAACAACTGATACTCCAATTGTTGATGTCACCCGGCTAGGCAAGTCTCGCTGTGTGAAGATTGCGTTTAAGAGCACATCACTCCCCTCTCATGTGAAGGTAGGGTACTTCAGACATGCTGTGCGGCCTTTCATTCCAAAGCCTCTCCAGTGCCGTAAATGCATGAAACTTGGACATGTGAGCAGCGTCTGCGAGAATTCGGTGGTATGCCACCGCTGCGCCGAGCACCATGAAGCGGATAAGTGCGTCGCAACTGTCAAGAAATGCTCTAATTGCAATGGATCCCATGAAGCCACATCGAAGGACTGCCCGCGGATTCAGAAGGAAATTGCCATCTTGAAGGAGATGGTGCGCGATCACTCATCTCACCGAGAAGCCGCAGCTAAAGTCAGAAGGCGTCGTTCACGTCGACGTCGGTCTTCGAGGACGCCCGCTACCTCCTCGACACGATTGCGTGATCTCTCATCAGTACCACCTCCTTTGCCTCCCAGACCACATGCCGCGGGAAAGGCTGTAAAGGACAAAGCCAGTGAGCATACCCTGACTGCGACAGAGTGGCCTGCACTTCCAAGGGAAGCAGCATCAAGCGAACCGAAGGAGCTTCATGACGGCCAGTCCACGCTCCCGGTTCGAGATCTTTCCAACCAAGACAGGCAAGTGACTGCAATCGTCCCGGTTCAAGATCTTTCCAACCAAGACAGGCAAGTGGCTGCAATCGTGCAATCATTAATTGCCACGATTCGCACGCTACTGAGCAGCATAGAATCTCCGTCTGCTAAGAGTGCACTGCAAATACTGGATGCACTGAATCCAGTTCTTGCTAACTTCGTATAAGCACAATGGCTCAACAAAATCTCCACTTCCGCACTGAAGTTAAAAGTGCGTCGATTTTTCAGTGGAATGCCAGAGGCATGAAGTCCCGTATCTCGGACTTGCGCCAATTTGTTCGGGCCAATCGATTCCCTATACTTGTCATATGTGAACCAAACGTGTCAACGCCTTATAGATTGTCCGGTTATGAAGCTTTTTGTTCAGCCGCTTGCGAAGAACGTAGCAAAGTAATTGTTTACATTCGCACAGACTTGACTTATCTTGCGCACCCAATAAGTTCAAATGACGACAATCAGTACGTGTGTCTTCGTGTGAAGAAGAATTCAGTTTCGTTCACGCTTATTGGTGGATATATATCTCCGTCATCGCGATTTGACTGCGACAGATTAAAAGACATCCTAATGAGAACCGATGGGCCTTGGATCATAACCGGTGACTTCAACGCCCATCACATGCTTTGGGGGAGCACTAGGATGAATGCCAGGGGCCGGAACATTGTTACATTCGCTTCCGATTACGACCTTTCCATCATGAACGATGGTACCCCCACATATCTGCGGGGTCTCACGTATGGCAGTTGCCTTGACCTGACATTGGTGTCACGGTGCTTCTCTCACAAAGTTAAGTGGTTTTGCGATATTGAGACTCATGGGAGTGATCACATACCCACCTACGTGACGATCGATGGTATCGTAAAAAAGTTCTCTTCCGGTGTTGCAATTGGCACTGACTGGTCGATGTTTGCATCGCGTGTTGAGAACGCTTGCCAAGACGGCCTCGCCTGCAGCCTGGAAAATACCATAGTGGAAGCTATGCAAGCGTCCAAATGTAAATTACCATTTTCGTCTAAAGTTACACAGTTTGACATCGAACTGGAAAAATTACGAGCTATACGAAGGCGTGCAGAACGACGATACAGACGCACAAGATCAATTTACGATCTGAGGGAAGCAAGGCGGCTCCAGAAAAAGATTCAACGACGCATTTACAAACTGGAGAGCGAACGCTGGAAAGCATTCTGCGAATCTCTAGATCCTCATAAACCGCTGTCATATATCTGGAGAACAGTTCGTGGTCTTCGCTCCTCTCCACAACAACGGCACCCTTTTAAAGCTTTGGCACTCTATCAGGGAAAAACAGAACTCGAGGTGGCTGAAGAATTTTGCACGAGAGTTGCCGGGAATATTGTGAACGAGAGCATCGACGCCGTGATCGTTCCTGAGACGCGATTCCCAGAAATGGACATTCCGTTCACCATGGAAGAACTGGAAGGTGCGTTAGTCGCTTCTAAGCGCATGTCATCGCCAGGTCCTGATGGTATTACTTATAGTGCGTTGGGACACCTTGGACAAAAAGCTAGAAAAGAACTTTTAACATGCTTCAACAACTCCTGGCTCAGCGGCAGAGTTCCCCGAGAATGGAAAATTAGTCGATTAATACCACTTTTGAAATCGGGAAAATCACCATTGGACTTGACAGCGTATCGCCCTATTGCCCTCGCAAGCTGCCTCGGAAAAGTGATGGAAAGGATGGTTCTATTTCGTCTCGAGTGGTACTTGGAACGATACACCAAATACCCTTCTTGCATGGCAGGCTTTCGTCGGGGCCGCTCCTCCATTGACTGTGTCCTTGATTTGTCGACATTTGTTCAACAAGAAAAAAGTCGCAAGCGCATATCAGTGGCACTCTTTCTTGACGTGAAGGGTGCATATGATAATGTAGCTCACGATGCCATCCTCACTTCTCTCGCAGCGATGGGCGTTGGTGGACGAATGTTTCAATGGATAAAAGATTATATAACTGGCAGAGGTTTCTTTGTACAAACATATGAGGGTACAACTGCCCAACATTACACCTACTGCGGAGTACCTCAGGGAGGTGTTTTAAGCCCCACATTGTTCAATGTGGCCCTCATTGGTCTGGTGAAGGTTCTGCCAAAGTCGGTGTGCCTATCCATATACGCCGATGATATTTGCCTCTGGAGTGCTGCAGTTACTCGCCCTCAAGTGCGTGCACGAATACAGCGGGCAGCAACACTCACAACAGCCTACCTTCGGAAACAAGGCCTAAATATATCAACTGTGAAGTGCGCGTTGATGGCGTTTACACGCAAACCAATGACGCCATACCCTGTTTACATCAATGGGCAGAGTGTCAAATATGCACGGACGCATCGTTTCCTGGGCATAATAATCGACAGAAGTCTTTCGTGGAGCCCACATTGTGCGTACTTGAAGAGGAGACTGCTATCTATTGTGCATATCATGAAATTCTTGTGCGGTAAAGCATGGGGAACTTCTGTGGCCTCCATGCTACAGCTGTACAGGGCCCTATTTCTGGGTCTATTGCGCTACAGCTTGCCGGTACTGACTAACACTTGCAAATCGAATACTCATTCATTGGAGAGTTTGCAGGGTCAGGCACTGCGTATCTGCCTAGGACTGCCCCGATGCGCTTCTACTTATGCCACAATCATGCTTGCCAAAGACCATCCGGTCAGGACATATATAGCTGTGGATTGCCTCAGAGCGCACATTCGACATGCTAGCCGTGTCCCCGACCACCACTTGGCCCTTCTACCTTCCGGAAGACCACGTGCTACGTTTTCAGACGTCATAGCCAAGCACCTAAACAGCATTCCATCAGGATATACGCCAGCTGCGAGAACGGCATGCCCTTTGTGGTGCCTCGACCAGCCGCAAATACGTCTAGAAGTTCCGGGAATCAAAAAGAAAAGCAGCCACTCCAGAGTAGCATTGAAGCAAGCAACACTGCTATTATTACATGAGTTGTACTTAGACCGAACGCAGATATACACTGATGGGTCCGTCTCATCCAGCAGCTCATCAAGTGCCGCTGTAATTCCGGCTGCAGAAATGACAATCAAATTTAAGTTGTCACATATGACTACATCTACGGCATCAGAGCTTGCTGCTATAATGGCTGCTTTACAATATCTCGTTCAAGAACGTCCAGGAAAATGGGTCATATTCTGTGATTCGAAGGCAGCGCTTCAGAGTTTGCAGTCTGCCATGCGTAGGAGGAGCCATGACCAACTGGTACAAGAAATAAGACATTGCCATCATGAAGCTCTAGCACGAGGGCATGATATTATATATCAATGGCTGCCTGGACATATCGGTATTACCGGAAATGAACTAGCCGATGATGCAGCCCGCTCAGCCCATGAAGAAACCCGTGTAGTCCCGATTCCTCTATCAAGGAATGATGCAGCAAGACAACTTTACCTGCTGGCTCGAGATCTCACACGCACGTTCTGGTCGTCTACCAGCTTCCAAAGGTGTCAATTTCATGAACTGGATCCTTCGCTAAAGCTAAAGCTACCATCACAACTTTCCCGCTCCGATGCGACACTGTTATGCCGCCTTTGGTTGGGTGTTGCATTCACAAAGGTGTACTCCTTTCGCATTGGTATGGCAGACACTCCTACATGCGACTACTGCGGAGATGAAGAAACCATCGAACACGTCCTCTGCAGCTGCGCTTGCTACGACACACAGCGATGCCAGCTACGGATGGTTTTGAATCGACTTGACCCCGGACCATTTTGTGTGCGGAAGATACTAGGACCTTGGGCATCTGCCTCAGTTGCGCAGAAAGCAACTAAAGCACTGCTTATTTACCTTAAGTCAACAAACCTGAGCGACCGCCTGTGAACTGTGTGTGCTCACCGAGTGTGCTCGTGATTGTGTGTACCTTCTCATCTTTGTGCAACCTCTTTTCTCCCCTTTATCCCTTCCCCAGTGCAGGGTAGCAAACCGGATGTGCGTCTGGTTAACCTCCCTGCCTTTCCTTGTATCTTTATCTCTCTCTCTCTTGTCTAGGTCATCCCCCCCCCCCTTTTGTTTTCTTCATGCTTACACCAGGACAGGGGCATCAAATTTGTAAAATATATTGCTCCCAAAACAAGTTTCAACATTCACGCATTGCGAGCACACGTGTTTTTGTTTCAGAAAACAAAATTGCGTCCATGACGGAATACGCCCACTTCAAACTTGCTAGCCTTCACTTTAACGTAAGTGACAACCTCCAACGTCAGCTGCAATTCTTTATGCAGGCATTGGCTATCACGCACAAAGGCCTGATGGTGGGACCATGTACTTCCTAGCCGTGGTTAAAACATGCTGAAAGCGCACAATTAGGAAGAAAGAAAACCTGCTAAATACTTCATTTAACTTGAAGTCCGGATCCATCATCCCGAGAAAAG